>NC_030417.2:13051621-13176621 GCF_001660625.3 Ictalurus punctatus
TCTCTCACACACACACAGATCACAAGCTGACGTGTCACAGCAGCACTCCAGCTGTGTTAGCAATGCATTACGATGACACAGTAACAGCCCTCACACACAAAAGGGCTTCACAAAAAAACTTGTTTATTATCATTACTGCAATTGTGTCCCTTGCTATACTGTTCCCATAGAAGCCTGTAATATGTAAATAGGTATGCTAAAAAGAAAAAAAAAGGGGAAAAGGTCATTTTTGTTTATTAAGCATTCTGAACAATCTTAAGAAGTTCCAGGTAAGTTTTCTGTTTGTGTCTTTAAAATAAAAGAAAAAAGAATTTATGCTGACTAAGCAAACAAGTCAAAGTCACTGATTCCAGAATGAGCCATTTTGCAAGCCAACTCTAATTTGTCAGTTCATGCTAGATGGGACAAGGCAGTAGAACATAACCACATAATCTTCAAAAGATCTTTTTTCCTGCGGTGAGTTCCAAGTCCCTGCAGACTGCCTGGGTGAACTGTGGCAGGCCAGCAGATTGAGCATTTCAGAGGAGTGTGTTGGCACAATGGGTTCCTGGCTCCAGATGAAGCAAGCTGGCAAAGGCATGGTCAGTATTATCCACCTATGCCAAAAACTCAACAAAAGTATACAGAAGGGCTGCCAAGCATATGGTTCATGGGTCAGGGGCAGGCCGATAAAGGTTCTAATCTAGCACAGCAATGCACTTCAGAACTACTGTTCTGATTTTAAATCATCTCGTGGACCATAGTTTGGAAAAAAAAAAAAAGTTAATGTTAAGCGTTAATGTCTGTTATTCCACTAGGGGACAAAACATAGCAATAAACTCAGGGCCATACAAAAAGAAGTGAGAATGATACAGTACGTAGAGTAATTCTTCACTAAAAATGTGACTCTGCAACCATGTATCTTTCTAAAAAGTATTTAGGTTTCATATATATATTATAATGTATTTATAATAATATGTTTTAAACTACTAAGTAACAGCAAAAAAAAAAAAAAAAAAAAAAAAAAAAAAGCACATCATATGCTCGGGGTCTTGTAGTGTGGCCCCACAGAGTCTCAACCCACAGCCAGAGGGACAGACACATGGCTGAACATACATGCTTGTGGCATTTATCTGATAGTCAAATAAAAGCTGCATTCTTGTTTATAAAAAAAGACCAGTGAATTGCACCCAAGGTAAAAAATATCATGCTTATTTGTCTCTGTCTCTCTCTCTCTCTCTCTCTCACACACACGTGTTTATCTGAAGTGTACACATTACAAAGGAATGAAGCCTAGGGGCATTATATGGAATTTCAACCTTGCCATGGAAAAATAAAGCTGTGATAATATAATGGACTTTGTATTTCATTGATGCTAAGCTTGATCTTAGTGTTAATGTAAATAAATAAGCAGACAAGCATTTTAAACATTATTCTGAATATTTTGAATTGTTGTGCTTCCCTTACCAATAGTGTGAGCTCGAGTGGACAATGGTGCTTTGCTCTCATCAACTCCTGCGTAGTCACAGTGACAAAGCAGTTGGAGGAAACGGAGGCGGTCGATAAAGGCTAAATGAAAAGCTTGTTTGTCAGGCTGAAGAAAGCTTTTCATTTCATGATGCTAACGTCTTCCTCACCATACATCAAGAGTAAATAAGCTTACTAAGGTGAAAAATGGTATTATGTGTGCATACTCAAGTGTTCCACCCTGAGCATGTTAATCTTTCTAACACTGATCTTCAATGGCGTCCAAAAGAGTTATTCTGTAAAGAAATACTGAGCTTTTTAGTTTAAACCTCTTTCATTTACATGTTGGTCTATTTTCACTTTAGTTAAGGGCATCCTACAGTACATTACTCACAAAGTAACCTTCTTATCTGTACGCTCTGCTCAAACAGCTTCCAAAGCTTCAGATTTCATGCTAATAATGCTGTCAACAGCATCATGCTCTTCACCTCATATATCACTAACTAGCCGAGCTGAGTCTCAAAACAACTGAGTCATACTGTACAAGCTACGTGGCCAAAAGTTTGTGGACATTTCACCATCACACCCATATGTGGGTTTTGAATATCCCATTCCAGAGGTAGTTCCCCTTTGCTGTTATAATAACTTCCACTTTTCTGGGAAGACTTTACACTAGATTTCAGAGTGTGGCCGTGTGGATTTTAGTGAGATCATGCACTGATATCAGGTGCTCAGGCTGGAACATGTTTGGACCTTGGTTCCTTCCTTAGTTCCAGTAAAGTCTGGCCTATAGACAGTATATTATAGTATATACATACACATTTTTTACATATACATTATATATACAGAAGATGGATACGAGATGAGAGTTTAGGATTTCAGCTTTTATTTCATGGCATTTACATCTAGAGGTGTTACCATAAAACAGAACTAGACCTGCAACAACAATCAATAAAATCGATATTAATCGATTATGAAAATCTTTGTCCACGAATCTCATTATCGATTAGCTGGTCTGCGCACAGCACAGGGCAGGTGTACTTATTGTGTTACTTCTGTTTGGAAATCACGCATCAGAGAATACAGACCAAATGTTGTGTCCCAAATGAGGTACTATACACTTACACTATACACTATATACTTTACCATCTAGTGTATGAATTTTAGAAAGGTAATATCGTCTCAAATGGAACACTTGGGGTTTTTTACTAACCGGAAGTATAAGCAGCTTCCTAGTCGATGGCACATGACGTGAAACGCACGTAATATGACACCACAAGCTTTAGCAGGATACCCAGAGTCAATGACGATGAGTTTCTTCAGTTTAATGTTTATATCAACGTTACCTCTTATGCCGTAACATGACCTTAGTCACCATCAGACGGAGGAGTAATCTTCAAGTGTCAGTGGAAAAAAAGTGTGCAACCTCCAAACTTTATATCCAAAATGCTACATGGTCTGCAAGGGGTTGGGGAAACCAGTGCTTGTATAAAAGGTTTAGTTTAATTTAAGTTTATTGTCATTACAGTCTGTATTTGTGCGATGAAGTGTAACTTCTGTTGATTATTATAATGGGAGCAATCTGTTAGTGATCGATTAGTAACGAGGGCGCATTGCTCCTTACTCACAATGTAGACATGAAGAAAACAATAGTAAACAGTGTAGTGCAAGTAAGGTCGGTAATGCCTTCAGTCTCCTCTTCAGGAGGTGAAATGCATGCTCAATTGGGTTAAGGTCTGGTGATTGACTTGGCCAGTCTAAAACCTTCTACTTTTCCCCCTGACAAATTGGTAGACAGAATGTTCCTGTAAACATTTGAATTCATTCTGCTGCTACCAGCATGAATTTCATCATCAAAAAGAATAGTGATCCTGTTCCAGAAGCAGCCATGCCACTACCTTTGAATGTTTTGGTTCATGAGCAGATATATTCTTTTTCCACACTTTGGCCTTTCCATCACTTTGGTAGAGGTTAATCATGGTTCCAGAACTTTTGTGGCTCATCTCTGTATTTCTTTGTGAATTCCAATCTGGCCTTCTGGATTCTTACTGCTGAGAGTGCTTCTTCGAACAGTGGATTGCGATGCCTTCACCCCTGCCCTGTGGAGATTGTTGGTGAGGTCACGGACTATTGCTTTTGGGTTTTTCTTCACAGCTCTCACAGTGTTTGTCATCAGATGCTGTTGTTATCCTTGAGTGACACATTTGGTGCCTGTTGCTCGGTAAACCAGTGGTTTCTTTCTTTTTCAGGACATTCCAAGTTGTTGTATTGGCTATGTCCAATGTTTGTGCAATGCCTCTGGTTGATTTTCCCTCTTTTCTAAGCTTTAAAATGGCTTGCTTTTCTCCCATATACAGCTTACTGATTTTCACGTTGGCTTCTCCTTTTTAACAAATATTTAAACAATCAATGACACCTGGGTTTAGGTCAACCCATCTCAGGGCACAATTGCACACACATTCACACACTATGGACAATTTGGAAATGTCAATCAGCTTACAACACATGTCTTTGGACTGGGGGAGGAAATCAGAGTACCTGGAAGAAACCCCCTGAAGCACGGAGAGAACATGCAAACTCCACGTACAAAGGGCCACCAACCCCAGCTGTGCGAGGCAAATGTAGTAACCACTAAAGCCCAAAGTATACTCTGTTTTTTTTATGAGTATACTAGCCTTTCAAAGTATACTCCATTTGACACACGTGTACACAGGCGGCTGACGCATGTGCATTACGACAACTTGCACTACCCCTCCTGGCATCAGTACAGAGCAGTAAAGGCTAGAATTATACAAATTTGGGTACTTTCTAACCTCCTCGCACAATCTCTCGTCCACGTCGCCATCCACTGATGCGCTAACTTGCACTTGTTTCCGTCTCTTCCATTATTTCTCCGACTACCTTGAGAATCAAGGTCACTGGTGCCACCTTGTGGAACAACTAAATAGTCCAAAATTAAATGCGCATGTGTGACGTGCACGTACAAAGTACGCGTGGTTATAAAAATCTGAATGCACATGTACTGATGGTAAATTGTCTGCACTTGTATAGAACTTTTTTTTTAACCTTAGCAGCTCCAAAGTGCTTTACACTGGTTCTCATTCACCTATACTCAAACACACACACGGGAGCAGAGCTGCCATGCAAGGTGCTAGCTTGCCATCAGGAGCAACTTGGGGTCCTTGTGTCAACTTGGGGGTCAGTGTCTTGCCCAAGAACACTTCAGCAAGTGGAGTCATGTGGGCTGCGAATCAAACCCCCAACCTTACGATTAGTGGACAACCTGCTCTACCACCTGAGCTACAGCTGCCCATACTGTATGCTGTACCTAGTGTACATGTAAAAAGTGAAATATACTTTGGGCTTAAGCCACCATGCCCCTGCTGCCCTGAACAATATGACATAATTAAGGAGCTCTACAAGTAACGCCAAGTGTTGTTATTAAGGAGGTGTACCCAAGCCGATTTATTCCAAGATGAAGGATTTTGAGGAGCAGGATCCTTCTTCCTGTAGTGCTGGAAATTGTCACAAAAATTTTCAAAGTGCCATCTGCAGTACTGGAGCAGTCACAAAATGTGCAATACAAAACTGCACAGAGTATGCAAGGTCGTAAGCTCACAAAGGTGGTTTCGTTTTCACCCAACCCTTGCATATGCTGTCTCTATGGCCTTAATACATTACCTTGAATAAATACATGTGCCCAATAAATAAATTAACAATTTTTGTCCTAAAAAGGTAGGAGCATGAAGATAATGATTTGAAGAAAACTAGAAAGATGTAGGGTGAGAATGTCCTAGAACAGTAAAAGAAACCCCCCCCCCCCCCCCCCCCCTTTTTTTTTTTACTTCCGTCATGAGTAGGGTTGATATTAAAAAAGCAAAATCTTTAGTTTGGCTCCCATTTCCCTCCCAGTTACAAGGCATACAAATGCATTCTCCTGAATATTTATTTGTTTTTTTGCTTTTTAAAAGATATCTATGGAGTGCACGGTGGCTTAATGGTTAGCACGTTTGCCTCACATCTCCAAGGTCTGGGGTTCAATTCCTACCAGGGCTGTGTGTGTGTGGAGTTTGCATGTTCTCCCCGTGCTGTGGGAGTTTCCTCCCCCAGTCCAAAGACATGCATGGTAGGCTAATTGGTGTGTCTAAAGTGACTGTATTGTATGAATGGGTGAGTGTGTGTGATTGTGCCCTGTGATGGACTGGCACCCTGTCCAGGGTATACCCCTCCTTGTGCCTGATGCTCATACCCTGAAGAAGGAGTAAGCGGTAGAAGATGGATGGAAAATATGTTTATGGAAACAACACCCTAATTTATGTACAGGCATTTCCAAACTGTACAAGCAGTGACTCTGTGTAACTGATAGTTTGGGTTATAATACTTTTCTGTAACAGAGAATCACAAGTCTCTATCTGACTAACAGCTACTCCTGCTGGAGCCAAGTGGAGCTGCACATTTATTGGGTAAGGAAATAACAGTGAAAGTGATACTTTGACTGTCATAATTATATTTGCCTGATCGTAATTATTAGAGATGACTGCGATCATTTGGTGTGATCACCATGTTAACCCTTTCTGAATGAAGGTACATCAATCAGTCAAGGAGAAGGAATACACAAGGTTCATTCTGAAAGGAGTTCAGTGATCTAGTGTAGTGATGTATTGATTTTTTTTTTTAATGAAAGAATTCAAACTGTGCGCTATTAGTAATCATGTCATGTAACATTTATTATTTACTTACATATTTTTTGCTATCGTATGTTGTTCAGAAATCGATTTTTTATAAATGTTTGTAAAAAAAAAAGTGTATCCAAAATTCAAAAAAGCAGCCAAAAGAATTTCCTTCCTATTTTATTGTTGATAAAATGTATTTATTTTCTGTTTTTCATCCACATTATTATTTCATTATTATTATAGCTTTATTAAAAAGTTTATATTAAAAGGTTTAAAATAACTGGCTTAAAAAAAAAAAAAAAAAAGTACAAAAATGTAATTGTTAATCAAAACTGTTTGACTATTAAACAAAATTCACGACTGTAACAGATTTAAGAGGCACTAATTATGTATACATATCTTATACAAGAAATGCAAATACATAAAATGTAAATAACCAGAAATAGCACGCAAAATATGTTGAATTTATGATTTCCTTGTACACTTGCAAGTTGTATAGGTCACTTAGTACTTATACTACCCCTGGCAAAATGTATAGAATCGCCACACTTGGAGGATGCTCACCCACCTTTTTTTACTTCGTAGCAAATTATACAGATCAGAGATATGACACAAAACTATTTTTGTTTAAAAGCTGAACATTCTGGCTTTGTGGTACATACCTCAAACAAGTTCAATTAAATAATTTTATGACATTGACATTAAATGACATAAAAAAATTATGGAATCAATGTTGAGGAAAAAAATATGGAAACATCAACAACAACAAAAAAATCACAACTGATAATTTGTTGCGCCTCCTTGTTTTTTTTAAGGCATGGATTTCAATAATGAAAATATTCTCCATCAAGCTGGTTCCAGCTTACTAGAATAACGGTTGACGGATCAAATTTGCAGGATGGAGCCTCTTCATGGACCAATTTTTTCAATTTCTACCATAAATTATAAACCGGATTGAGCTCCAGACTGTTTGCCCGCCAGGTCACAGAGTTGATATGCCTTTCCTGAAAAAAAGCTTTAATACTCTTTTTTCTGTGGTAAGATTATCATCCTGAAAACTGACTTCATCATCATCAAACCTATTTTCTTGCAATGGAATGAGAAACATGTCCAAAATTTCAGTTTGCACCTGTGCATTGGTCTCCCCTTGTCCTTTATCTGACATGAAACCCCATATCATAAATAAGTGGGGACATTTGATTGTTTTCTTCAGGCATTCATTTTTATATGTTTCATTAGAACAGCACCAGACAAAAAGTCCCAGCACCGTCTCCTTGGCCAATGCAGATTCGAGATTCATCACTGAATATCACTTTTACCCAATCATCCACACTCTCTTTAACCCACTGTTAGCTTGTTTTCTTCTGTTTAGGTGTTAGTGTTGGTTTTCGTTTGGCTTTTCCATACATAAATCCCATTTCATTCAATTTTACCAGGGGTTGTACTGTACTGAATTTAGCCAGTTACTATTTCTCACTTACCAGGCCCTCTCTCTAATATAAAAGACCAGCATATGACCACCACTGGCCAGAGGTTACTTGGGCCGTGGACCATTCTCAGCAGTTCAGAGACGCACACACTACCATGTGTGTTGTGCTTGTATAAGTGTGTTTGCCAGAACAATGTAGCTGGGTTTTCAACATCGCAGTGTCACTGTTAAGGTGTGAAACAATCTAGTAAGCCAAAAATACACAGAAACATTTATCCTGCTGCCACAAAGGACAATGTATTAAGACGTTTATTAGGAACATTCAGATGTTCCCAAACCATCAATCAGTCAGTGAAGTGCAGAAGTTTGCACTCGTGGGCAGAAAGATGCTAGGATGAATTAATTTGATCTCTTGTTCTGGATTTAAAAGAAAACTTGAGCAAGGGAAATGCATGCTCAACTGGTGCAGGGCTTGTGATTTACTTGGCCATTGCAGAACATTCCACTTCTTTGTCTTGAAAAAGATTGGGTTGCTTTTTTGTTAAGTATGCTTGGGGTCATTGGACATCTACATTGTGAAACACTGCCCAATGAGTTTGCATTTTGCCGAATCTGAGCAGATAATCTTCACTTCGGTATTCATCATGCTGCTTTTATCAGCAGTCACATCATTAATGAATACAAGGGAAGCAGTTCCACTGGTGGCCATCCACATCTACGCCATTAGTTTTACACGCCAACAGTAACAGATTCCAAATGCAAATGCCACACTTGAAGTCAACTCTATGGCTACCTTTTACCTGCTTACTTATAAGTAAAATAATGAGGGAAATTCACACCATTTGCCGTGGAACAGCTGAGCAAACAACTTGTCCAATTACTTTTGGTTCCTTAAAAGGGGGGTGGGCACTGTGTGTGTGTATATGACGTAGTAAAAAGTAAGCATAGTACACAAAAATAGAATGCTTCACACAAATATCCTCCATCAGTTGTGTGAGCAATGGCTTGGATAATCAAGTAATGAACAAAGCATGGTCTGCTCAAACTATGATGGGTACTGATCTCCTAAAACAGGCTAATGACTTTTTGCCAAAGGCAATACTAAGGTAGTTTCACAGAGCCTGTCTTTTGTCTCTCTCTCTCAATACAAGGAGTGTGTCTCTTGAGGCATTTAATGTCAAAGACTTTTATTCAGTTCTGTACTCTTGAATATTCATCCCTCTCTGCTTCTGACTGGACGCTGCTAGATATTACCAAAAGCACAAACTAGAAAATTTATCACTTGCTCTCATGTGACAAGCACAAGTCCTACTCCCTTGGTCTAGTGGGAGCTCTTTATGTGAGATAAGGCGGCCCAAGTGAATCATCCTGAGCAATGGATCATTCAGCACAAAGCAAGGATTCACATTTCCTCTGTCTCTGGAAACATTACATTGTTTACTTTTCAAAGGACGACTAATGGGATAGATCCCTAGTATTGACAGAGGGTTTGATGAGTCAGAAGAATGTCTGTCCCAGACAAAGTAAATGGACAAAGATCACTTCCTGGCTTTTCACCATGTTCTGGAATGCACTCCTACTCCACTCACCCCTCCAACTCAGGTCAGACATGCACATCTGGAGCACATGGAGAGCAGTCAAATATAAAAAGACCTCCCTGCACTCAGAACCAGTATTCTCCAAAATTCTCCAACATTAGCTAAGTGGCAAACTAATTATAGCATCTAGTCCAACTTGACTTGCAACAAAAAGGTTCGAGAGAGGGGGGAGGGAGAGTTCTCTTTACTGTAGCAAATTGAGAGGATCAATGTTCATCAAATTACAAATTTATTATGGACGGTGACTTGTCAAGACACAAGCCTTACTTTTCATGTTTCATTTTCAAGTACATGCAAGCAGCATGCAAACAATTGTGGCCTTAAGCATATGACAGTGAGAGCAAGAGAAAGAGAGAGAGACATTCAAACATTACATCCAAGTAATACATTAGTATATCATTATTGGTCAAGGTTTGTACATCTTGTTGCGGCTGCTCTGATTCAACTTATGGTCTGGCTAAACCAGGTTTTTTTTTGTTTTTGTTTTGTTATTTTTTGTTTGTATTCTTTATCATAGCAACAGAGGTATAATAGTACCATGCATTATATGCATGTTGTTATACCAATGGTAAATAATGCAAAGAATAAAAATGTCTGAGTGCATTTTGGAAACCACAAGAATAGCATAGTGACAGCACTCACCTCCCTTTGAGGGTGTTTTCACACTTGGCCTGAATACAAGAGTCCACACCCAGGATGGATTCTGGACTTCTTGGGGGAGGGCTCATAATCACAGGTTTGCTTTCACATAGAAGAATGCTTTCTGAACCCTGGATTGATGCAATTCCATACGTCACTTTTGTGCAGCAATTTGCATAATATTTCGGACTCAGGACCGTTTCCATCAAGAGTTCATTACATTAATTAAAGTGTGAAAGGTGTCTCGTTCACAATCCCTGGTCCTGTTGAAAAAGGTGGTCTGTGGCTTGTTCCAGTTGGAACCTGGTCCACATCAAGGGTCTTACTCATCACCTGTGTGTATGCATAGTTTTGTGCATAAACTGTGCATACTCATGTTTCTATGTATAGAACTCTCTTTGTAAAGATTTGCTTTAGCATGAGGATGTGCATATAGCCCTGCACACTCCTGACCATGCGTATGCAGGAACCCCTAGTGGTAAAAAGTGCAATAGCAGGTAATAAAAAACCTGGGCTTTTTAAAGAGAAGTTGTTTACCATATATGGACATTTGTTGGCATATATTTATGCAAACGAAAGGGGCTGTGCACAGCACATCAATGGTGCACATCAATCTATGTGGTTTGCCTAAGCCAGCTCAGTTACATCCGGTGACGCATTGGAAGCTGTTTCCGCTATTGGCGATAACTTTGTGAAGATGGCGCAGGAGAGTATGACATATTACACTCGCGGTTAACAAGCGCTTACCCAGATTACCGAGAATGACGTTAATCGTATTGTGAGGTAGACAGCCAGCCATTAAATGGCTTTAAGTCACCTTATGTCATTGTCAGAAGCAGCAAATCGCCCCAAGCAATATCTTTGATTGACCGACAACTCCTCCACCTGTCCCTTAGTCACTTGTTCTCTTTACAGAGATCTTCAGTCCGACCAGTGCATTATCAACTGCCGTGGGTTCTGAAATTGAACAATAATTAATCATGTTCCAGATGCTGGGTATTCATTGGCACAGGAGCCTCATCCACTTGAGTGGAATCCTCCCTCCGCAGCCATACCCTGGCGCACCTTGGTTCTGCAATGGAGTAGCTGTTCCACTGGAAAAAGATGAGTACAGCCCCCTTCCTCAGTAAGCAACGCCTTTTAGGAGTTGATGGCTAGATCAGATCATCACCAGTGAAGTGACGACTGCAGACCCTTGTTTGAGTTGTGATGTTAAACCTCTCATGTCGAATGTTCAGTATCCACTTTCTGCGTGTTTCTTTGTCCACAGGAAAAGTGTGGAAACTCAGTATAGAGTTGAACTTTGAGGAGGTCTCACATAACGGTAGACAACAATGTGTACACAACAGAGACTTCAGCCGAATCACAAACTTAACCCAACAGCAAATGAGGATAAATTAGTCTTAGAACAAACCAGTCATCCAGAACTATTATGTCTTGCACAAGAGTGAGACAAATAGAAACTCTAATTGGATATCCAAACCATGGCAGAGAGCTGAATCAAAGTTGCAGACATGCTTTCTGAAATTTTCTTTTGACTCAGCCTGCTTACAGGAACCCACTTCCATACACATGCTCACATACACTGGCAAAATCAGGAGAAAGATGTGACCGTGCTGAGTTTGAGAGAGAGTGAGCAGTAATTGAACTCAAATGTGGCCCACACTGCCTTGTTCACATCTTGAAAATGTTTTCCACAGTGTATGCCTTATATTCAACAGCACAGCATAAAATAATTACTTATAGCAGTCGTGAAACAGATCGAATCTTACAGTCCTTTATATAGTAGCTGGCTCCAACAACAAAATGTTTTTTTTTTTGGGACTCGCCACCCTCTCTTCAGAGGACCATTGAGACTTTTATTCCATTGAGAGCATTTTAGTGTTATCAAATAAGTTCACATAAAGAAGGAGAATAAAATCTAATAAGACAGCATTGAGAAGTGCAAAAGATGACAATACTTAAAAAAAAAAAAGAGAGGGTGAAAAACAGTGAAAAAAGGAACAAATGAAACAAATACTGAAGTAAAACTTCATGTGAATCTCTGCAAAACAATAACTCATAGCTAAAGGTTTTTTATTTTTTTTATTTTACACCATACACTATGCTGTTTATGTTTATTAAATATTTACTATATTTATTCAATAATTTTGTCTCAAAAAGCAGGCCTTACCAATCATGTGGTTGCCTCTTAGGTCTTTCCCTCTTGGGCGTGGCTTTCTATTTTTATATTGCACATCTATGGAATGTCACACCTTCCTACAGTCCTTCAAGCCTCACTGCTGACATGCACACACTTTATGGGCAAAGCACCCAAGAATAGAAAACAAACTCTGAGAAATCTTGGCTTTCTTAAAATGTTCTTTTCCAAGACGCAAAAGATTAAACAAAACATATTACAAAGAAACAATAGCAGGGGACATAAAAAGCCAACAAGCGTTTTAATTCCTGCACTATTCACATAATTTGGATGTGAATATCCTTAACTTAAAGATGAAGGTCTGCACTTTAAGCTCATACTGTATTATACATAACTCATTATTTTAATTCAACTAAAATACACCGTGGTAGACAGTTAAAATAATTGAAGATAGCATAGGTTAGATATAATTTAGTCACTGATTCTGGTACATTAAGTCACAAGCCCCACACTCACATGTGACACATTCATAAGCTTATTTGCAGCCTTCAACCTCCAAAACCCAAAGACTGCAGACAAGTGCCATTTTAATCAGCTACTCGGACAAGGGTGAAGCTCGGAATAAACAAGCTTTATTCCCGACTTCCCCTCTAGACTCCAAACCAAAGCAAAGCAACACAGAGTGTTGCACAGAAAATAAATCATTGTTCATTTTTTGCCTAAGAGTATAGATGGGATCAGTAAATGGATACCTACAAAATTTTGTTAAAAGCCTTTAACTCAAATAAAATAAAAATTTTTTTTTTGGTTTTTGTACCATTCTGTGTAAACTCTAGAGACTGCCGTGTGTAAAATTCCCAGGACATCTGCAGTTTCTGAAATAATCAAACCAGCCTTTCTGGTACCACATTCAAAGTCACAGAGATCACACTTTTTCTTTACTCTGATGCTTGATGTGAACATTAACTGAAACTCTTGACCTGTATCTGCATGATTTTTTTTTTCATTGCTGTTACATAATTGGCTGAATAGATAACTGCATACATGTGCTGTTGTACAGGTGTTCCTAATCAAGTGGACGGTGAGTGTACATAAAATGACATTATAAATCGAGGCCGCATAATGCTTAGTCCTGTACTTTGCTCTTCTAGCTTGTGCTAGTCTTTGCAGAGATGTACAACAATAACCATGATCTTTCTAGAAAATAATCTGAAAACGATTCCTAGTTCCTAGAGCCTCTAAGGGTTCCAGACAGCCATTTATTTATTTATTTATTTATTTTCTATTTACCATGCTTTATAAAATAAGTAAATGCAGATATATAAAGTAACTAATTAATGATGATTTCTATTACTAAATGAAATGGCTGAAATTGGTTAAGTTAAAGTTTGTGCTTTAAGTGTTAAACCTCCTTTGAAAAAAAAAAAATCTTATGCGTCCTTCAGGCTAAATGGTTACCCATGATACAAAAAAAAAAAAAAAAAAAAAATCCTGTGCTGATGAGAATAACAGGAGCCTCTTATAGAAATGAATTTGCCCTGTGGAGCTCTGGATCAGGGTGACGTCAGGCAGCTAGCATGTGATGGGGAAGAACTTGTGCTAGGCTGACAGCCATGACTAAACTATTATGGTTGAAGCTGAATTTTTCCTTATTTCCAACCTTTTCTACACAAATGAAAGTATATGTGCTTTTAAATACCAGGACAGTATCCAAGCAATCCATATGCTGATCTGATTGCTTACTGTTTTTATGCCCAGAGTCTGCTTTGATGTGTATAGATCTAAATAATGGATTGTGTTCTGCTTATTATTATGATGTGTGATTCGATGAATGATGACAGAAACTTTTTAACACCTGGAAATACCTTGACTAAGGACCGTTAAAGTCGTATGACTTCAGAATACCAGTTAGGCTTAAGAAAAGTTACTGGGAGTATTGCTTCATAGAGCAGGGTTCAGACTCCATAATGTTTTGGGTCTATAATAATGTACATTATTTGTCAAGAACTCAGACCCCTGCTTGCACCCAAAATTTCATCCAAGTCATCATAGAAGTGACAGGAATCCTTCATTTCAGCAGACTCTCCACTTCAACACATTTTAATCACAGATGCTCATGCACTTCCGTCATAGTTTTTTTTTTTATTTATTGTACGCAGTACTGTAGTGCTGTTCTGTTACAGCCCCTTTCCTTAATTTATTGAGAAAACAAAAGAAACACTTATGTTCTTCTGTGTTGAGGATAATTGGCATTTAATGCAATCCTCTTTCCAAATTTCAAGAAATGCACAGCTCTCCTCCTGAGACCACACAACCTCGTGACCTGACACGGTGAGAAGTTTTGTGTTGTTTTCAGCAGTGACAGAACATGGCTGCAGGTACGGCAAGCCTCCAGATACGCATGTCGAAACGAAACGCAAAGACCTCGTAGCTTTCACATATCATGAAGAAATCGAACCACAAAACAGACCCACAAACGAACCTTCGCTCGTTTTTGGTTCCTTTTAGAGGAGTCTGAGATCACTTGGTTTGTTCACATATACATGCTGAACCGCTCCGAGAGTGTTTGGAGGGCTCATGTGAACTAGATGCGAAAACACCCTAACAGCTACTTGCTTCCAACAAACAGAAAGAAACTGGCTAAGACAGGAAAAGAGAGAGACACTGCATGCTACTCCATGTGTCTACTGCATACAAAACAAATGTCCCCCCCCATTATGTTACCCATAAAGCAGAGCACTTTAACCATCTGCTACTGTTGTAAACACGTAGCTACCTCTGCTGCCACTCATTGCATTTACGTAAATTTAATCGCACACGATGGCTATCAAACACACAGAAGAACATGGCATTGCTGAGCAGAACGAAAAAAAAGTAGTCATCAGAATGGTTGAGCTAGATGGTTTAGAAAAACAAGGGAGTTTGGCCATAATAAATTGAATCATTGACTCACTGTCTGTAGCTCGGCTAGAATTCTCCTGAGCTGCTGGTGGGGTTTTATATTCAGTGAAGCTGGGGGTCATGCTGGCCTCGGAAGAGAAGCTGTTCTCAGACGCTCTGGATGGAGATGAAGTCTCCACCTGCCTGTTAACCAGTGGCTCAACCCGTCTGCTTAGCAGTGACGAACTCTCTGCTGTGCTAGGAGACTCAGCCTTCCTCGGAATAGGTTCAGGAATTCTTGCAGCCGACGAAGTCACATCAGCTCTTCGAGAGGCAGCTAACGGTTCTTGTGCTCGTGAAAGGGTGATCTCTGCCCTCCTGGGTGAGCTCGGCTCTGGAATTCTGTTATGAAGCGAGACCTCCGGCCGCCTCAGGCCGAAGCGGTTCATCCCAGGGCTGGGCAAGCTGTCCACCTGTTTGGAGGAGATGTCGATGGACATTTCAGTGCGGCGTGAAGGCTCCATGCGCCGCCCACTACCCTTCGGAGAGCGCTGACCACTGGATGAGGACTCTGAGCCATGTCTGGAGGAATTTTCGGAGTTTCGGGATCCCAGTTCGTGAAAACGGCTTGTGGCTGAGGAGCGAAGGGGATTGACGTTTCGGCGTGAAAGCAGTGAAGGATTTGTGGGCGAATCAACCTCCTCTACTTCGAATGACCTTTTCAATGCTGCAGATAAAAAAATAAAATAAAAAAGAAAAATGAAAACATGTGAAACTTTCACTGTAGGTTCAAGGTCCAATTAATAATGCTTAAGATATCAAAATAGAGTGAAAGATTATTTGGAGGGTGTAAGGTACGATTATTTTATTTATAGTCGTAGTCTCTCTTCATCTATATCAGCTGGACTGTAATGGGTTCAGCTACACATAACTCTGCTTACACTCTCTCTCTCTCTCTCTCTCTCTCTCTCCCTCTCTCTACACACACACACTCACGCACACACACAATTCAATAAAGTCAGTACAATTGATTGATCCAGAATAGTCACAGATTAAAAAGGAATACTCAAAAATAATAATTAAAAAAAAGTATTTCCCATGACTGTATTTTATTTAAGAGCACATAGATCCAAACTGAGATCACATGGGCCTCCCAGGACATAATCAAGGTTCAGTTTAATATATAGCAATAAGACAGCATCAAATCAAAGCTCTCACGTAAGAGGTAAAACCATACATTGCTAGTTTATCTGTACCTATACCTGTATTTATATCGGATATTGTCTTCCAGGCGTGTGTAAAAGTTAAAAGAGAAGATTACGAAGCAGATTTCCATTTTGAAATAGTTGTATCACATAATCAGTTCCTCGAAATAAAATATAAAATGGTATTTCGAGTTGAAAGCTGAAATATGAACAACACAGCGATTAATAAAATAACCTAGACCTACCTGATTTGACACGTTTTGAAAATATTGCCACCATGAATGAAATGTCAAAACGCCGCCATGAGCACAGCCCTACACTGTGAGGTCAATTTTATGGTAAACCAAAAGGGTCGTTATTCGCATGCGTCGTTATACCGTTTTAAGTTTAAAAACGCTGTTTTCTAATCGCAGCCAGGTGTTAAATTAATTTAAGATAATAGGCACGTTAATTTGCTTATTAAAAAGCAAAGAGAAGGGACTTTGTTTTACACATTTGTTTTACCTCGCTATTATTGGTGTTTTGAATGTGTTGAATGAACGAATCTACGGCAAGTCCAATCATTCAATCGGCAAAACACCAACAACGGATTAAATAGGTACGGATTTTGTCTCTGCTATCCATGAATATTAATCATTATTAATAATGATCGAAGGGCATCAGGTTTAGCATTATCAGACAACAGACGTCCGGTGCAGTCGTTTATTGTCTGCTTGCATTGTAAAACAAAGTTCCTTCTCGTCATTGTTGATGTTTTGCAGATTGAATGATTTGACTAGCCGTAGATAATTCAAACACAGTAGAGGGGGAGCTTTGTAATGAGCAAATTAATGTGCCTATTAAGCGACGTGTGACGTTAATGTTACGCCGATCAGCGTGTGATGTTAACTTCAGCCTGGAGATGATTAGACAACAGCGTTTTTAAACTTAAAACTGCGTAAGGATACACGCAAATAATGACTCATTTGGCTTTCTATACAACATTCATATCTAAGTTATGACCTACGCAAGCAGGTATCTGAATTAAGCCAATAAACTAGAGTTGCACTGATGTATTGGCTAATAATCGGTATAGGCTGATAAAGGCAATTTTTCATGCCATCGGCCGATAGTTTAAAAGCATCCGATGATCAGGGCCGATTATATCCTGTCAATCAAAACAGGACGAGAAAACATTTCATGCTGTGTCTCTTGTGTGGAATGACGACAGCAGTTTGTAATCTCTGCACTGATAAAATTTTACACCCGACACTGCAGCAAAGAAGCGGGAGTTTTTTCCAGTCAAATTCTGTTCGAGCTGAATTAAAGCGCCAGTACACTGTTCAAAGATATAAATGAAGATGAGTTGACAAAAAAGTAGTATATATTGCACAGAAAAATATATTTGTAGAGTAGTGTATTTCATATGCAGCTAATGTTAATATATAAAAAAGTTTATATTATATATTACCAGTTTGATGTCAGTGATGAAGTAGAAATGCTTTTGCTTGTGGTGAGTGAATGTGAAGCCTAAAAAGAGGTTTATTTATTTATTTATTTATGTCAGTCAATGTTGATATGAATTAATTAATAACATTCAATAAGGTAATGTGTTAAGGTTAATTAGAGTGATGTGTTTTCTTTTTATGCGACAAGTTACTGTGAAACAACTTGTTGAAATGGAGATAAAGTTTTTATTTGCTTTTCTTTCAGAATTATGGAATTAATTATAATTAATTTAAAAGAAGGCATAAAAGGCAGAACTATCGGTATCGATTGATATCACTTTGAATAATTGGATATTGGTATAGGCTGAGAAATTTAGTATCGGTGCATCTCTACAATCAATCCCATTGTTACATTTGGTCAAGTATGTCAGAGAAGATTACCTACGATTCATAGGTCACTCCCAAATAGACTGATTATTAACAACAACAACAATAATACTAATAATAATAGTGTGGTTACCAATGTTCTAGGCATGTATCTGAATGTGATATGTACATACAGTTTGGACTGAACAGATAATGTGTCCTAAACGAATACAAAAACAGATATGAAAAACAGCCTGAGTACTATTTTCCACTTATGTCATACTGAAAGCACAAGTTTAAAGCCCCACCCCCACCTTAAAACCTGCATAAAAAGACTTGCATTTGAATAAATTCTTTTCCCAGCAGCCCAGTGTTTTTAAAGTACAGATGAGGCCAAAAGTTTGCATACATCTTGCCTAAAGACATTCAAGCTCAATTTTTCACAACTCCACACATTTCATGTTACCATGCATTTCCTGTGTTAAGTCAATTAGGGTATTTATTTACAATAAAAGGTCAGTTCAAATTAATATCTAAGAGGCAGATTTATTTCAGCTTTTATTTACTATATCAGATTTTCAGTGAGTCAAAAGTTTACTTGCACTTTGCTAGTCTTTTTATTGCATTGCTTTTTAAATGTTTGAACTTGAATGAAATGCTTGGGGTAGCCTTCTACATTATGGAATGGGATTTTTGCCAGTTCCTTCAGATAGAACTGGTGTAAGTCAATTAAAGGCAGATGCATTTCAGCTTTAATTCACTATAATAGAATGCCAGTGGGTCAAAAAGTTTTTGTGACCTCCTTGCTTGGACACACTTCTTCAGTTCAGTCCACAAATTTTCTATGGAATTCAGGGTCATGGCTTTGTGCTTCTTTCCTGAAAGATGCAGTGTCTGTGTGATCCCAAGAAGTTTACTGTATATTTATATGCAGTTCCATACAGTTGTTTGTATAGATGTTCATGGTACCTTCAGCTGTTTGTAAATTGCTCCTAAGGAGGAGCCAGATTTGTTTCTCAAGTTGATTGGATTTTCAAGGGCAAAAAGGCACTGTCTCTAAAGACATGTCCTGTTACAGCCACAGGTGCACTTCCATCAACTGCTAATTATGATAATTAGCTAATCAGAAGCTTCTAATAGTCATTACATCAATTTCTGAAATCTTCCAGACTGTTTAAAGAGATGGTCAACTTGGTGTAATCTTTTGACCCACTGGAATGTGTAATGAGTATATACATCTAATTGAATGTGGTGCATGAGGTAGGAGACAAATGTAAAATGTTGTATAAAATTTTGGTGAAGAGAATCAGAAAGTGAACTGAGCTTTTATGGAATAACATAAAAAGAGTATGTGTGTGTGTGTATATATATATATATATATATATATATATATATATATATATATATATATATATATATATATATATATAAAATTAAATAGCCAGGCAAAGACCAACAAAATAAAGAAAAATAAACTGCATTTCATTTCAGTATGTGATATGAATTTGTCAAGACAAAAATCCAGTCAGTTTGGTTATGGCACACCTTACAACTCTATAGGCACAGGTAAACTGATATTTTTTGGCGATGCTATTAGCTTGGTCACTTGATCAGTTTGCTTTCTTTATCAGCACCAGTTTGCTAAAATGTTGCTCTTTGCCTCCCTGGTGCATTGCCTTATTGTTAATACAATTTCATTTTAGCTCATAGCCTCTCCCCAAAATAGAACAGAAGCTCCTTAATTGAATTGTACTAAATCCACCCTGGGTTTGTAGTGGAGGGCATGGAGACAGAAACTGATGATTGAGTTGTAAGTCAATGCAGTTTACCAATGCATTATCAGGATGAGGATATAGATATAGGATGAGGATACAACCCTTGGCAAAATGTATGGAATCATCACACTTGGAGGATGCTCACCCAGATTTTTTACTTCATAGCAAATAGACATCACAGATATGACACAAGACAATTTTGTTTAATAGCTGAACATTCTAGCTTCATCAAACATCCCTCAAACAAATGAAATTGTTTTAATTAATGTCATATTTTTTTCCAGATCAAGTTTTTGTTCCTCCGCTGGCTTTTTTTTCCTTTAAGGCATGGACTTCACTAATGAAAATATTCTCCATCATGTTGGTTCCAACTTTCTAGAATAACGGTTGACAGATCAGCTTTGCAGGATGGAGCCTTGTCATGTACCAATTTTTTTTCAATTTCCACCATAAATTATAAACTGGATTGAGATCCAGACTGTTTGCTGGCCATGTCACGGAGTTGATATGCCTTTCCTGAAAAAAAACTTTAATACTCTTTGCTCTGTGGTAAGATTATCATCCTGAAAACTGACTTCATCATCATCAGACCTATTTTCTATCAATGGAATGAGAAACACGTCCCAAAATTTCAGTGTGCACCTGTGCATTGGTCTCCCCTTGTCCTTTATCTGACATGAAACCCCATATCATAAATAAGTGGTCACATTTGATTGTTTTTTTTCAGGCAGTCATTTTTATATGTTTCATTAGAACAGCACCAGACAAAAGTTCCAGCATCGTCTCCTTGGCAAATGCAAATTTGAGATTCATCACTGAATATCATTTTCACCCAATCATCCACACTCCATGATTGCTTCTCTTTAACCCACTGTTAGCTTGTTTTCTTCTGTTTAGGTGTTAGTGCTGGTTTGTGTTTGGCTTTTGTATACGTAAATCCCATTTCATTCAATCGAATTCTTACAGTTCTGTCACAAACATTGACTCCTGTTTCTGACCATTTGTATTTCATTTGTTTTGAGTTTTCTGTCCTGATGCTTTGCAGTCTTCCTTGGTATTCCCAAATGTTTTCCTTTTATAACCTTCCCATTTTGTTTATACTTGCATCAAATTTTAGACACGGCTGACTGGGAACAACCAACATCTTTTGCCACACTCTGTGTTGGATTTCCTTCTTGAATGAGTTTTATAATCTTTTTCATTGTTTCAATTGACAACTCTCTTGTTGGGGCCATGTTTCCTTTCAAAAAGTCCAAGCTTAAGGTCTGTAAGCACTCTCTTTTAACTGCAGACTAATTTGCATTTTTAGACTTGTGCTGGTATTTGTTTTAGAAATGCAAATTACAAGGTGATTCCATAACTTTGTTCCTCAACATTGAGTAAGTCCATATTTTTTTTCCTCTGCTTGAGCTGGGGAAAAATGCCATTAATGGATGGATGGATGGACAATATATTCATAAAAAGGGTTTTGTGTTTGGCCCCTGAAAATGGAGTAAATATGGTGGCACTAAGGAATTCCTTAGTGACTTCTGCTGAGACCTCTGGAGGGTCTCATTATAATTCAATACAATGTGAGACAATTACTGTTCCAGAGATAACTTACATGCTATCTAAGCTTCGCTGCTTGGGAGCCACCTCTCTTTATCTCTGTAACCTTTGATTTGCCATATAAAAATTGAGCTTCAAGATGTAACTTATTTAAACTGGCTATTACCAGGAAATCAATGTCAGGCCATATTACTCCATCATATTCAAGCTATATTAGCAGCCTATGACTGCAGTGTCCTGGATATGATGTTATTGTTCAGATTATTGTTCAGTTTAAGAGTAGTTTACAAAATGTTGTTTGCCATTTTGGTTGTATGGATAAAAGTCTGGATAGAAAGTATGCTTTTTCCCACAAATGCCAAACTGAATTTCAAAGCTGGAACATATTTCAGCTGGGCCATGTTTAAAAAAAAACAATCATACTGTCAGCTTTACGTGAAAGATTTTTTTTTTTAGCTGTGTATGATTTGTAGTAGCAGCTGTGCCACACAACACCACTAGAACTGTACCAAGTGGAATGGTTATTATTAAGTCGGGTAACATCTGCTTGTTTATTAAACAGCCTCAAAACAATACTGAGCCTTTCTGAATAAATTCTAATCCTGATAAGTAATTGAAAACTCTTACTGCAAGAAGCTTTTTTTCCTAGGGTTGCTCATGGTCCTTTACAAAGGTGTCTACTGTGGAGCTCTAGGCCTTCACCTTAAATAGTCAGGCAATGGCATGTTTAACATAGCAGAACATGTCAGCCAAGCACACATGGATTTAGTTTCTTTTCAGCACACAGAAAGACTGATTTGGTCCCTACTCTGCAGGAAACTGAGAGCTGAGAAGTGTCATACAGCACATCTTGTGCCCGTGGATAAGACAAAAAAGCTGTGTGTGTGTGTGTGTGTGTGTGTGTGTGTGTGTGTGTGTGTGTGTGTGTGTGTGTGTGTGTGTGTGAGAGAGAGAGAGAGAGAGAGAGAGAGAGAGAGAGAGAGAGAGAGAGAGAGAGAGAGAGAGTGTCTTAAGGAAGTCATAGCAAGGGGTACACTCAGCTAAGACATGACTGGATTTTAGGGTTATCTGACTGTCAAAACCTAACCACAGACCACCCAGATACTTTATAAGTCTGGCTGTCTAGAATCACAAAATGTATTATAAACTTAAAGCTGTCTGACATCTTATAAAAAGGTTTTTAAATAGAAGACTTTCAAAGCTTAAATTGGACCGCTTTGAAATATATTTAAAATATTAAAATATAGGCACAAATAGCAGTCCTCTGAGGTCACAGAGTCATTTTCAAATAGATGCCAGTTTACAATGATACTTGGTCAGTTTATTTTAGAAATTTCTTCACAGCAATGCATGTAAATAATATATGACAACATTTATGCATGAGCAAAATTTCATAATGATTTTCACCTGTTGGCAGCTGTGTTTGCTGAATTGTTATTTTAGTAAACAAGGATGGTGTCCCCTCATTTATAAAAAATAAAAATCATACTCCAAAATTTGAGGAGTTCTAAACAGTTTCTCTCAGGGATTTCTATGGGAGGCAGATAAGTGAGAAAAGTGCAGACTTTATTGAAATAAAGTGCAGTCAGATAACCAAAACCATGAAAACAAGAAACAGAACTAGAACAGAGAATACTAGGCAAAGCATCCCGGTAATAAACTGAACTGTGGAACACACAACAACACTGCAGGCATCTCTAATGGTCAAATTACATTACATTTTTAGATAAAAAAAAATCAATGTTCTGAAAATATTGGACATTGTTTTCACAATATTTAAACAGCATATTTAGTTCATAAAAGTAGCACCCTAAAAATTCACTGACCTATAGCACCCATGCAGTTGATTATATTAATAATATAATGCATAGTCTTGAGGTGGTATTTGCAAAATTTTGTGAACTTGAGATGAACAGCCTAGGAGAATTTTGAAAAAAGTATAACATTCTGGTATTATTATTATTATTATTATTATTATTATTATTATTATTATTATTATTAAAAGCATTATCTGCAAAGAACTCTGTGTTACCCAAGGAGATAGACAAAAATACAATAAAAAAAATCTGTACAATCATTACAAACCACAAAGTTAAGAAGATATGCACAGAAATATGTACTCATATTTGGACTTTGGTGGTGTTAGATAGTTTGAGTGGCAAACACAAAAATTGCTGCAGAGAATTTTGGGTCAGGCCTCTATCAGTCTAATAAATTTCATGATAATTGTCCAGTAACAAACCTGTCAAATATTTGCTGAACTCTAGTCTTAGGCCCAGATGCAAAAATATTGGTAATATATCTGTTGTACTCTTTTTTAAAAAAATACACAACCCTCAAAATATTCAAGGTTGCAGTCGGATGGCTGTATACAGTTCTATGTATGCACACTTCCATGTGATAGGAAACAAAATTCTAATCCATGACACAATGATCTTTTTGGTTCAAGACAAGGGTCACTGGATTGGAACGAAATTCAAGGAATCCTGTCTTTAAAAGATATTAATGAGTTTTGTGTGAAGCACTTCACTTTGAGAGACTAGAAGAAAAGGTTTGTGGTTAGACCTGTCAGGTCAGTTAAAACCCTTACATTGCCACTTATACATTAGCAGGAGATTTACAATCAGTTGTCACATTGTCAAAGAATAAAAAGTTGGGTGGTGTCCTTTTGATCAAAAACTATATTGCCCTTTTCATTCCATATATCCAACACTGGCCTGTAACATCAATATGATTCTGCTTCACCATGCAATTCTTTAAATAACTTTTTGCCTGTAGATGCTATTTGCCAACTTTTGTATGATTTAATTGACTAGGACAAGGAGACCCCTTGCCCTCCACAATTTAAAGTTTTCCCTATGGCATGATCCAACCCTTAATACCCTTAATGAGTTGGTCCATGTTGTATGCAGATGTCCCTTCTGTTGGCTGAGTATCAGTCAAAATACTGCATCTTTCAGAAAATGTTGTGTTTATGGTTAGGATTGTCAGGAGGTACAAACATATAAAGCATGGAAATGTAATATTGTCTTGCCTGAAGTGTGACCAGTGTATTAACCAGTGTATTTATTAATTAACGGCAGAGTATCATGTATTGTAATTCAGAAATCAACAGGTAATTAAATTCAATTCAATTAAATTCAATAAAATTAAAGTGTCTACCTGGAGCATTTTATGGAAGAATGGAAGGTCTTTAAGTGCTCAACTCATACACCAAGGCATATGCAAATAATGAGTGTGTGCTGCTACAGCCTTAAAATGTGGTTGGGAAGTGGGTCTGCACAGACACAATGGTCCCTATGCACACACTCATTCTGCATTGAGTGTTTAGCTGTAAGGTAAACACATGGACACACATTTAACCTTTTGCACACAGATCTGTCAGTGCTCTGGCTACTCCACACTGACACTCACTGCCTCAGCCACAATTGTTCTAACAGCTACTATGGTTTATCATACTATACAAATATGTGCCTGTATGCATGAGTGTGCATGTTGTTTATCATGTTAAACATGCAACAAATGTACCTCTTTGTGTGTACAAATCTAAAGAACATGTGGACAGTGCAATGTTTACCATAGCCCCTTTAAAAACATCTATAAGAGATTAGGTACGATCTTCAGTGCAAAATTTTAAGCTCCAGTATCTCTAGATATTGCATTGCAACAAGGAACAATACAGTGGACAAGATATTCTTATCAGGGGCCATCCCTTTTAATTTTTACAGCTTTCATTCACTTATTTATATTTCCAAATAACATTCATCACATGCACTCAGCTACTTTTCACACATACAGTATGAGATTTTCTATTTCTGTGATAGTATGAGATTTTCTATTTCTGTGATCCCACTTTGTTCTCACTTTGACCCTGCATTCACTCCAGTGAGAACTAATAGCACATTTTTTTAAAATAGCTATGCACTGCAGATATTATAGGCTAACCTCTAATATAGCATTGATATATATGTGTCAGTAAATGCAAGAACATATAAATGTTAGTATTTATGAGGCAACTGGCAGATTGTAAAATGCAATAAAAACTCATTTTTTAAAAAGACTTCTTGTAAGGTTCCTAGCTAATCAACCTGCTAGTTGCAGAAACTGCGCAGTAATTGGGTTTGGCTACAAGCTCCTTAATTAGCTGAAATTACAACACTTAATGTTTCATTTCAAGTTGCATTCGGTACCATTACTCATTAATAACATACCACAAGCATGATAAAGCTCATTATTAACTAATGTATTTATTAATTAATGGCAGAGTATCATGTATTGTAATTCAGAAATCAACAGGTAACAGGTTTACAGCAGCTAATGAAATTATATTGAAAAAAATGAAAGCGTCTAACTGGAGCAGTTTATGGAAGAATGGAAGGTCTTTAAGCGCTCAACTCATACACCAAGGCATATGCAAATAATGAAAAGTCATTCTTTGCACTGTTCCTACCCTAAGAGACACATCTGGCATGGACTTTTAGAGGTCTTGTCTGACCATGGGCAGGGTATTTTAGTCTATGTGTCCAAAAAAGAAAAACAAAGAGCAGTAGCAGTACACACACCCAACTATAATAAGTCTCACTCCTCAGAAGGAGCCTGAGATCAACACCAGAAGTGTGGAGACAGGAAAACTGCAAATAGACAGTAGATAAGCTGCAAGCTGATATCTTTGTTAAGTCTGGAAGACGGAATGATCATCAGCCTTCAGCTGAAGGGATTGGCCTGCATGTTTATCAGCAGAAGAATTCATTTGGTGCGTCACTTGATATAACCGATAATTCTAGTATTAATCTGCAGATTACATATTGCACAGAAGTAGAACATATTTCAGATAAGATAAGATGGTGGTCCTCAGATGAATCTACATGAAATGTTTTAATATCCAAACAAACTGCTACACTGGAGACTAAGTAGCAAAGACACTGTTCATAAAGAAACTATTTGCCTTTACAATGTGGTCAGTCCAGTGTACAGGCTCCACAAATAGTTATGTTTAATGGTGCAATTTCACATGCCATAAAGGTTGGAGCTCACCAAGCGCCTAAATGGCTGCATGGTGAGAAGTTGTATCATGCTTGTACAATTTAACAGTGAAGCAAGACCTATCCTGAAATGATTGTCTTAGATCTCCTAAAATTAAAAGTGATGCCAATTTAGGATGTTCGCAGCAGGCAACTTGCAATCCTGAGCGACAAAATTAGCTTCTTAATAAATAAATAAATAATGTTGTATGTTTGGAGCAAAATTATAATAATACTTTTTCTGTCTGTCTCCTATCACAGAGCCAATGGTATGCTGTTTGTGTGGTGAAAGTGTGTTTAAAGGGCACTTTTTGGGGCACTATTTACTATCCAAAACACTTTGACACTTCCTGTGTAATTTTGCCCTCAAAATATTTTTCCTCTCTGGTGCTCCCCCTTCCTGGTTTCAGGAATATGTCCTGTCTCACTTGGAAAGTGTGAAGCCCCAGGAGATTGACTAACAGAGACTCACTAACAGACACACAACTTGTCGTACATTATACACTGACTTTAGGAACAAGCCAAGTGATATAATGTCAGACATATGCACACGTCCTGTGTGTGCATGTGTGTGTGTGTGTGTGTGTGTGTGTGTGTCTGTGTGACAGAGAGTGAGTGAGAGAGAGAAAGAGAGAGTGTTTTTATGTATACATATGTCAATGAAGTTTTGTGTGCATGTCTGTCAGGTGAATAGGGTGAAGTATGAATAGGGGTGCTGAGAGAAGAGAATTGCAGGGAGATATAAGAGATGTCAGAGCAAGTTACTGCCAGAGAATGGAAGGAATAAAGAATGCATAGTATTTATGTGTTATTCCTGCAGTTATGTTTCATATTGAAAGGTTTATGGAGTGTAAATAATTTCTAATAGTAACATAATGAAGAGTTTTTTTTCTGTCATTCGTTCTTGTCAGAGTGTGCAGTTCAGAGACACACACTGGATGTAATTAGCATACACTCACTTTTTGTTCCCCTCACATAGAAAAATACAGAACAAATTCTTATGTGATCTTCAGAACATAATCATTTAGCAGCGTTTAAGAGAAAAACAAAGTGAGCGACAGACCACTGTGGCAGATGGGCAAAATGAAAGAGTGAGATTATTAACCAGCACAAGGTAGATTATCTCTTATAGTCATCTGTTGAAAAGATAAACCAAAAGCATTAATGTTTCCATGACCACAAATTAAATGAGTAAAGTAGTCAAACCTGTCCAGATAGCAAGAAGAATATGATGCAGGAAGAGGAACACTAACCTTCAAAGTCTGAAATGATCCCCTCCAAATGAGCATTAACAGTGGAATCAGACATTTTGTGGGTGAATATGAAAGCTCGGTATTCTGTTTCCCAGCAAGGCAATCTCTCACAGATGCACTCCAGTCTCTGGCCTCCAAACAAATCCCAAATTAGGAGGCAATGGGGGAGGGTGGGGGGTGGGGGGGGGGGTGGGGGGGGGGCTATGTGATTGCCGCTGTCCACAAATCCAAGCCCCCTACTTTCTTAAAGGACAAACTTCTTCGCTTGCTCTGCTTCCTCCAGTATTCTAAATGCAGTAGACCTCAGAATGAGCAAGCAATAACAACCCCCACCCCCGACTCATTCTCCTTCTCTTGCTTTCACTCTCTCCCTCTTTCCCTTGCTCCTCCCTACCTCTGTGTAGTTTATACTCTGAAATGAGTTCTTCTATCGAATACTCCACTTTTTTTTCTTAGTTAGAATTCAGTATGTCATCCTTATTATACATATGAACACAAATATAAATACATACCAACATGTACACACACTTGGAGAATTTGTACAGTGGAGGGGTTGAGAAGTTGAGCTCACAAACCTCCATAAATCTCCAGCACCTAAACTAAGAGGTCTGTGTCTGCCTTCACCTCCACCTATCTCACAAACCTGTAATGCATAATGCAAATGACCATTTCTGGTTGAAGTCACTGCTAAACATGAGAAAATGTTTCACTTTCAGCAATAGGAACTGTTTCAGATCACCAGCAGGATGGAGGAGTATTCCTGTAGTTTGTTTGTGCCCTATATGGCTTAGTCAATTATCAGTAGGAAGCCTCCACCTAATTCACACACTCCAGCACAAACCAACCACTTTTTCATTAAAAACATTTACCATTAACAACTGAAGATTGAGTAAAGTTTTACAACATTTTACTGCTGCGATATTTTAAAAAAAAATAAATAAAAAAATCATCATTTACTTAGTCTTTACACTATGCTTTGTCATCAGAATGAGGCCTTGATTTTGGGAAATGTACTCATTGCACTAACAGTGCATTTGAGTGCGCAATTCTGAATGGTCCAAAATGTGTTAACTGATTTTCTATATGTAATTCTAGCTGTTATTTCACAGCTTTATATAAATGTGCTAATTCTAATACATTATCATTTCTATAGTAACAACAGAAAAGCATTTGCCCTATCATTGAGAGATCATGAATTTGAGAGATCTAATTTTAGCAGCATTCCCATATCTGTCAGTATAGGCCACATATTTAATCTGGTCATTTGTCAGCATAGTCCCTACATTTTGACTCTCTCTCTCTCTCTCTCTCTCTCTCTCTCTCTCTCTCTCTCTCTCTCTCTCTCTCTCTCGCTCTCTCTCGTGTGTGTGTGTGTGTGTGTGTGTGTGTGTGTGTGTGTGTGTGTGTGTGTGTGCAAAAAAGAGAAAAAACATCTCAGAATTATAGAAAGTGTCTGAAAAAGCACACAAGGTTGCCAGCCAAGAAAGTATTTAAGAGAGAACAGACTCACATACAGCTAGGGACACATACATATTGTATTCCCCCCCCAGTCAAGCTCATGAATTACTTCCTAGGTGCTCTATAGATGTTTTTCACTCTGGGTTTAGTTTTACCTTTAAAACAATGCCATATTAAAACAGCACAGACACACAAAGTGGGTGTAAGTTTCTTCCTCTGTTCCTTTCCTTTTCTCTCACTTGCCTGTACAAGTTAGCGCCCTATAATGAACTGACAGTGAACTCGCTGAATAGCGACTTTATGACCTTGTTTTTCGGAAGAAGGTTGTCTTTGCAGTATTGTCAATACTGTGTATGCAGTACTGTCAAATTGTGATCCCTTTAAAATTCCAGTCAGGTGGTGTTTGGGGAAGGCATATACAGTATATGTAGCATATGGGTTGGAAAAGTTGTAGAATATACTTTATAAAGCATGGGGGTGGGAGGTGGGGGTGTGGAATATCGAATCTCTTGTAATATAATACTAATATCAAAGCTTGGGAATAGGCCAATACCTGATACTGATCCAATAATTATATCCTTTTAGTAATTGAGCCAACTGTTTAATGTAGCTAGGTTATGTGAAACATGAAAAGTGCAATGGCAGCAGGATTTCAGACAAACTGTGCCCTATGACTGACATAATGCATTATGCATTATTAGTATTAGTATTAGTTCTCACAATCATACATATACAATACTGTGCAAAAGTCTAAAGCACCCTTTTTTTAGTACAAACTTAGTAATAGATATTTATTTTATGACTTCTACATTATCAAGTCAGTAAAAAATTTTTTTCAAACATTAGTCTTCCAGAACAAAATTAACTGTTACAGTAAAATATTTGAATGTCAGTTAAATACAATATGCTCAGTAAAACTTACCACCTTATTTCATAATAAAACTGCACAAAACGGGAACTGAAGCTATTTTTTTAATTAGGGGTCATCAGTATTTATTAACATAGAATTTAATGTAATTTCATTCTATTTGAAGGCTACAGCATTTCTTTGCCTAATACTTTTGCACGGTACTGTTTGCCACTGGCAACCTGAAATACAATGTGCAGCAATGGGTAATATTTGTAGAGACTTCCATTTCCCCAATAAAATCCTGAATTCCTGAATGTTGGGTCTAGAGAGAGAGAGATATGAGACTGGGTGAGCCAGAATTAGAAAAGGGGAGTGAGAAAGGAGGGCCTAGACTTCATTTATTTTTTCAGCTTCTTCAGTAAGAAATAAATGTGCACTCTCTCTAAATGAAATTAATTAAAACAATGTCACCGGTTTTTCAGTTATAGCAAATAGGACAGACAGTGTTGTTTTTTTTAACAACTAAAGAAAACTTTCTGTTTGAGGTCTACATTTTGGACTACAACATTGCCACCTTGTGCAGCTATAAAGCAAGCAACATTCAGCAAGCAGCCAAAAAGCATGGCACTGACTTAGTGGGTGATCACAACCCTGCTGCAAGCCACATGTCTTCAGATGAAAAGACATTTATGATAAATTCTTTAAATAAAAAAATCTGTGAGGAAAAAAATAAATAAATAAAAAAAAATAATAAATAATAAAATATATATATATATATATATATATATATATATATATATATATATATATATATATATATATATATATATATATATATATGTACACACACACACACACACACACACACACACACACACACACACACACACACTGATCAGCCATAACACTAAAAGTACTGATAGGTGGCATAACATATACATGAATAACATTGACTATCTCATTACAACATATTAGGGATATATTAATATATTATATGTGTAAACTTTCGATGACAACTTTTAACATTTACAGACCACATTTCAACAACTGCACGGCTCTGTAGGTTCATTCTGTACAACATCAAGAAAACTAGACCCTGTCTCACTGAACAGGCTACACAGCTACTAGTCCAGGCTCTTGTTATCTCAAAACTGGACTATTGCAACGCACCGCTCTTGGGCTTCCCAGCCAGCTCCATCAAACCCCTTCAGATGATTCAGAATGCTGCAACATGCTTTGGGTTCTTTTGGGCTGATTGAACCCATGTCACACCCCTGTTCATCTCCCCCCACTGCCTTGATGTTCACATACAAGACCTTGTCTGGAACAGCACCTCCATACCTCAACGCTCTTCTTGAGGTTTATGTTCCCTCATACAACCTGCGATGAATTAACGACCGACGCCTGGTAGTGCCTACTCAGCAAGGCATGAGGTCCCTTTCCAGATCCTTCAAACTGGCTGTCCCTCAGTGATGGAATGAACTTCCAGCCTCAATGCGGACAGCAGAATCCGTCACTATCTTCAAAACACAGCTAAAAACTCACCTCTTCTATAAACAATTAACTAACCCCTAACAACCCCCCTCCCACACCGCTTTTTATATCTGTAAAAAAAAAAAAAAAAAAAAAAAACATTCTACACTTACACTGGCTCTTACACCTCTTCTCTGTAAGTCACTTTGGATAAAAGCATCTGCCAAATGAATAAATGTAAAAATGTAAACGTTAATATTAGTCTGCAACTGAACAATGAGTTCTCGAAGTTGATGTGTTAGTAGCAGGAAAAATGGGCAGGTGTAAGGATCTGAGTGACTTTGACAAGGGTAAATTTGTGATGGCTAGACAACTTGGTCATAGCATCTCCAAAACTGCAGGTCTTGTGAGGTGTTCCCAGTATGCAGTGGTTAGTACCTGCCAAAAGTGGTCCAAAGAAGGACAACCGATGAACAGTTGATAGGGTCATGGGCACCCAAGGCTCATTGATGTGTGTGGGGAGTGAAGGCTAGCCTGTCTGGTCTGATCCCACAGAAAAGTTACTGTAGTACAAATTGCTGAAAAAGTTGGCTGGCTGTGATAGACATTTCCTGCAGCTTGCTGTGGATAAGGCTACGTAGCTGCTGACCGGTCAGAGTGTTCATGCTCACCCCTGCCCTCCACCAAAAGTGCCTATAGTGGGCATGTGACTATCAGAACTGGACCATGGAGCAATGGAAGAAGGTGGCCTGGTTTTATGACTCATGTTTTCTTTTCCATCATGTGGACGGCCAGGGGCATGTGCATCGCTTACCTGGGGAAGAGAACAAGTCACTAGGAAGAAAATAAGTCAGCGGAGGCAGTATGATGCTCTGGCCAATGTTCAACTGGGAAAGCTTGGGTCCGGGCATTCATGTGGTTGTTAACAGGTACAACTTGCCTAAACATTGTTGCAGACCAAGTACACTCCTTCATAGCAACAGTATTCACTGGCCTCTTTCAGCAGTATAATGTGCCCTGCCCCACTGAAAAAATTGCTCAGGAATGGCTTGAGTAACATGACAAAGAGTTCAATGTGTTGACTTGGCCTCCAAATTCCCCAGATCTCAAGCCGATCGAGCATCAGTAGGATGTGCTGGACAAATAAGTTTATGATCCATGGAGGCCCCACCTCACAACTTATAGGACTTAAAGCATCTGTCTTGGTGCCAGATACCACAGAGGTCTCATGGAGTCCATGCGTTGATGGGTAAGAGCTGTTTTAGCGGCACAAGGGGAACCTACATAATATTAGGCAAGTGGTTTTAATATTATGGGTTAAGGGCCTTATTTTTTAGTATGTACACAATTTGGTTGGGTGTATGGTTATCTTTTCCTGTTTTTTCCCAATTGTAATTTTCCAGGTCAGAAATGAATGGTCTAGTTCACAAGTGACAAGTGAAATGTGTGTACTCAGCTGTTAAAAGATTGTGAATTTGAATTCTGATTATGACGCAGCCATCCGTGGCTGAATGTACAAGACTGGCCTTGCTCCGAGGGTGAGAGGGGTGGCAATACGCTTACTCTTGTGGGCATCTATGAGCTCATGTATGTGGAAAAGGGCAGTTAGCGCTTTCCTCTGAGTGTGTTAAGTTGCCGTGTGACACAGCATGAGCAACAGTTAAAAAAGATGCAGTGGCTGGCTTCATGTGTCTCAGAGGAAACACATGCTAACCCTCACCCTCCCTGGTCGGAAGCTGTCGTATGATAGGGGAGAGCTTAGCAGTGAAATTTATTTAAATAATTAATTAATTAAAGCGCCAGCATTGACGTGGGTGGAACACTGCAATAGGAAGTGAGTCATATAAAATCTGTTAGTGCAGTGGGATTCAAACCCACTGTAATCTGAAACGGCACTAATGCCCCCTCTTAGAGCAGATATATACCCAAACTTTATTTTCATGACTTTTGAGTAAAGTCTTGTCTCATTACTTACAGTATAACCTGGTTTTATGCATGCCCATTACTGATGTCACTTATATATATACTGGCTACTTATAAATATAAACTGGCTACTTCACCCAACTGCTAACTAAATACAACTGACTGAATTATCTTCTCCGTAACAAATCAGGACAAACTACTCTGTTGTGGCCAGTAAATGTAAATCAGACAGTTTACATTACATTATTCACTGAACAAAAGAATGTATAATACAACTAAACAAATACCAGATTTACCGAGTTTTACCAAGCATTGGCTGATAATAAAAGCTGTCCTACAGGCTCACATGTGATTGAATGAATTTAATTTAAATTGTGTGAGCTAGCCTTTTATTTGTACTACTAAAATGGTGACTTAAAATCTTTATATGAAATCAAAACATAGGTCATTACAAAAATGGCACAGTGTTGAATTGCTGGCACAAAAGATCTGATTTGATTGGACATTCACTAATAATAACTGATAATTTAGTCATTCTAACCCTCTAGAGACCATTGTCACGAAAATACTAAAATATATCTATCATAGCCGCACACGCCAGTGCTACGAATGCATTATTTTTGCATTTTCACAACAATCTCAGAAAGTAGGGCTATAAACGTACAAGGTGTAGTTGAGTTTATCATTAAGCAGAAAACAAACATAGTGCATAAGTGTGGAATACAAATTGTTATCCAGCATTTTTGGTCAGATTGCAAAGTGGATCCATATATAGCTGGGATTGCCATTAGTACCAAGTACAGACACTGTCGTCTACTATGCTACTATGCCCACTGCACTACTTTGATCAACTGATATTGTATTCGCTGTTTGTCACCTTTACACAACCAACTGTCTTTAATACCTCGAATGCTTTACAGACAACAGTAATTCCCATAGCCTGTCTCTCCTTTTTTCCTTTCTGGAGCTAAATCTGGAGCCCACCCGGGGCATTTTGCTTTGAAGAGAGAGAGAGAGCACGAGAGAGAGAGAGAGAGACAGAGAGAGAGAGAGAGAGAGAGAGAGAGAGAGAGAGAGAGAGAGAGAGAGTCAGTTTAGTGTATAACCAGGCATTGGTTACATGGGCACTAAGATCAGGCAGGGAAAAGCCATTGTACTTTGCTCTATTGTTTTAACAGAGTTACTGTGCTGTAGTTGGACATCACTCTTTGAAACACTCTTAACTCCTCACTCACAGAGTTTGCAATAATTGACGCCGTTGTTGCACTGACACATACAGTCTGAAAGCATTTAAGCACATGTACACACACACACACACACACACACACACATACACACACACACACACACACTTTATGGGTTGCTATTACAGCATGGCTGCCTTCCTGTGGAAAAAATTCTATGGAAAAACAGCAGTTCCAGTGAACATAGCACAAACCCACAAGAGCAAAGCCACCAGGGACAAAAGTAGTATAACGCAAGTGGCTTTTCTTAACCTTGTACCAAAGATTTGGCTTCAGCATTTGTAGATCTTTCCAATTAACATTATGGCTTATGGTACATAAAAAACAGCACGGCTAGGATCCAGCAGCACTCTCTATAACATAACTAAAAACACCAAAGAAAGTGTCTCCAACAGTTAGCTGTATTAGGTGCAGTAAGGCCCTATTGCTCAGCAGGAAGAAGTGTTGACAGTTGCTCATGTCTTACCTGCGATTTTGTCTCCCTCCATATCCAAACACACACCCTGCACGGCCACATATATCCTCTGCTATTCTCCTCCAGTCTTTCCTGGGCTTCCCTTCTCTTTCCCACAATAGCACTGCTGCCTCACTCACTCATGGTCAGCCTCACTCACTCAAGGTCTCCCTCCCTCACATGCTCTCTCTCTCTCTCTCTCTCTCTCTCTCTCTCTCTCTCTCTCTTTCTCTCTCTCTCAATGTCTCTTTCTCCCTCTCACTGTCTCTCTCCTCTCCCTCAGTTTAATTTATTCCTTGTGCTGTGACAATGAGTGTATCCAGGATTACAGCATACCCATGTGCTCATCATATGGAGCTTTCATTGCTTTTTTTTCTTCTTTTAGTTCGCTTAGTTATATTCCTTCTCTCCCTCCCGCTCCCTCTTTCTCTTTACTGTGACACTGAGGCAGCATTGTATCTGAGATGGAAATTCTAGGTCATGTGATTTGAGCTTCTCTTCTGAAAATATCTCTCTCTTCTCAGTGGCATGAGGAATCCTGGAGTGCCATTTGATTTTAGCCACACCACACTCCTCATAATGCTCCGTACTCTGTGTGTATACGTGGATGATCATAAAAAGAATGTTAACAGGACATAAAATACAAATTAACAGCCTTACACCAACACCAAGCAAACATATTTCTGAATACTACCCTGGGCTATGTGGAAATATGATCAAAACTGGGTTTAATCCATGTGACATTTTAGTGCATTGCTCAACTAGATTAAAGAAAGAGTTGTGGAGCTGATTGGAGTGTGAAGACTGTTTCTTTGTTCAGACACTAAGAAACTTTGACTTGTTCACCACAACTGGGGGTCAAAGGTTATTTGAAAAGCACACAAATGGGATAGAAGCCCAAACACACCCAAATGTAAAGACACACTTGTGTGAGCATGTGTGGTCAAACCACACCCTCCATGTCGCAATACAACTTCTCTCCTCAACATAGCCCTGAGAGATCCTGCCACTGATCTGACCATTTTATATACTGTCATGCAATTATACACCGAGCTCAGCCAAGCCATATATTTTATGATTATTATGAAGACTGAAATAAAACTGCAACCCAATCCTTTACTTTTAGAAGAGAACCATCTCAAAACCTCATAATGTCCATCATGCAACTATTTGAAATGACAAAACAGTCATCCAATTCCATCTGTACTACATTTTTAAAATGCTGACCAGTCTGCACAATTTTAAAGGAAGTGCATTATGGTCTAGACTGTACTTAGTTGTATTATAAACTGCTTGTGTATGTATATTTTTATAGCCTCTTTACTGTTTCAGAGAAGTGAATCATCTCAAAACCTCATAATCTCCATCATGCAACTATTTGAAATGACAAAACAGTCATCCAATTCCATCTGTACTACATTTTTAAAATGCTGACCAGTCTGCACAATTTTAAAGGAAGTGCATTATGGTCTAGACTGTACTTAGTTGTATTATAAACTGCTTGTGTATGTATATTTTTATAGCCTCTTTGCTGTTTCACCTGGTAATGGATGACAAAGGAATTTTACAATCTCATGTATACAACCTCATATTTGGTCAAAGGCCATAGTTTCTTGAGACTGAAAGCAACTTTAAAGGGGGGTTTCTTTCTTTCTTTCTTTCTTTCTTTGAAGATGATTTGTTTGGATTTATTTTAAATACTTTAAATACTCTTTAGGCATGTCTATAACACAGACTCTCAGCCCACTTCGTACAAACATCCCTGAAGTCAGAATCACTGCATTCCTGGTCTTTCCAGGCATGTTGTCCTCTGGGACTCCAGTCTGGCCAACCTCCAGTTCTCCAGTGTACCAGTTCTTACTGATGCTGATTCTTGACTACCCCTACTTCTGGTGCTACAGCCTCTTAAGACTCTAAAGCTGCTGTTCCTCCAACCACTAGTGACCCTGTCCATCTGACCTTTGGTGCAATCATGACTGCCACTTGGTCTTTTAGAAACAGAAAAATGTTGCAGAGGGTGCTGCATTGTCTCCTACAGACTTGGCCATGCTACCTGGTGATGTACGTTCCCAAGACACCAAAATCCTCACAGTTTTTCCTAAATTGTAAATGAAATCTACTTGTTTGGGGAAAGCTTAATTCTTATTAAAACTAAATGTTTTAAGCAATAATTTAAGTAACAACCTATTTATTACATTTTATTCATTCATAAGTGAATTGATACTATTTCCATTCCCATTCCATATTTGCATGAGAAACAAAGATGTAGAGATCTAGGTGTAGTCTTGCAGGTACCTGGGGATCTACCTGAACTGCACATTGGACTGGACAGATAACACCAATGCACTGTACAGGAAAGGCCAAAGCAGACTCTTCTTCCTAGTCTCAGAACAACACTAGTAGTCTACTTCACACATTAAAATACCTATCAGTCTATGGTGTCCTATGTTCTGTTTCCAGTGATTACAGGTGAGTCATGTGATGGGGCTGGCTTTCGTGAACAGCTTATTGAGGTGGTTACACAGTGAATGTCCAGTTCAGCGCATTCTCTTCGTGGTGTTTTCCAGGAACACATTTGGCTCTCCACAATGCCTCCAGGAATGAACGAATAATGTGACAGATTTTATTCATATACATAGTATCCCATATCCCCCAACCAATCTCATAACTTAGTTGTTGTGAATGTCTGTGTGAAGTTTTGTTCTGCACTTCTGTCATGGTCTTTTGCACTGATGCCTTTGCACTGTGTGATTTGTTAATATGCGTCAAATTCATTTGGTTGCTGTAGCACCCAAATCAGGGATCAATAAAGTATATCATGATTGAATTGTCGAACCTGGAACTATGAGGTGACAATGCTACCCACTGTGCCACTATGCCATACATTACATTATTCCTATTTCATTTCTCTTTATCTAAAATTATTATTTTTAGTACTGATCTTATTCCACATTAATTCTAAAGCACTCTGAATTACCTTCTGAATGAAATTGTTCTTCTGAATGAAATTGTTGTCTCGCACACACACACACACACACACACACACACACACACACACACACACACACACTCACACATACACACACAGAGAATAAAAGATCCAAAGTACTTCCATGGAAAGGAAATGTCTTTCTGGTTGCTAGGAGACACAGACAGAATGACCTCATCTGACATACGTACATAAAGCACCACTAGGCTTAATGAATGAATGAATACAAAGAACAGTGAATCACAACAATCTGTAAAGTAATTTAACTTTAATAAAACAATTATCGTTGGTGGAATTATCGTGACAAATGATTTTACTTGTTCATTTAAAACAAGCTTACATTATAGCTTGAGTTTTCTTTGCTGGTAAAATAATTACAGTCAGGACTTGTGTTCAGTACTACCTAAGAATTCATAAGGATATCTAATTGATATGAATTGAACGTAGAGTATGTAGTGGATTAGTGAGTGATATCCATGCAGTGGATTAGCAAGTGATATATTACAAAAAAGAAATCATGTCAACAGTTGTGTCTTTGCAAAAGAACATGATAATACAAAATATTGATAGAGATATTAAATGATATCTCTCTATTTATAAAAATATTAACTGCTGACTGAGCGCTACTCACAATACATCAAACAATGGTAAAAAAATATGTGTGGCTCATCTGACTTTATCTAAGAAGAAGGCTTATTTACATGGTCTGCCTAACCTACTCATATGATTAAAGAGTTTATCAACTGGTGATTGTGATTTAATGTTTCAGCACAAACTTACCAGTCGCTGTTGCTCCAGTAGAATCTCCTCTCTCTAGCCTCCTCAGCCTGCCACTGCTGGACCTGGCTGGTGGGCCTGTCAATAAATAAAACTTATTAATGAATTTTATATCCCATTTCTGAACTGAAGAAAACTGAAAGTGATCTGATGTTAGCAATGATAGCATACAGCAAATTTCACTTTGTAAAAACTATAAAATTGTTCTTTTTTTAACGCTAACTCTTTTGTTCCTTCCCAGTTTTTACTGGACTTGTTCATCATGATGTCACCTCATGAATTAGCTTATGCAAGACAAAATCAGCAGTTTGAACACCTTTCGTGTTCCCAGCATATATCCAAATGATGTGACAAACAATAAATATAATGTAAAATTCATGAACAGAGTACATATAATCCAGCATAAAATGCTGCCATAGAAGCATTATATTCCTAATTGTTTGTGATTGCGTCCTGTGTAATTGACACACTACCTGGATAACACTGCAACAGAGGTCATTTTAACGACTCTTGTTTATATTGTACATAAAGAGATAAGAGATTGTGCAAGCAACAGCATGTAAGAGGGGATGTGACTGCACAAGCTAGAACTGTCATTGGCCCAGGCCCAAATACGGGCCGCAACACAGCCTGGGTGACGCACATGGAACCTTACTGAGAGATTTTGCCTAGATTTGACATGCTAGCAAAACTGTATTTATTTTATGTGAAATTCAATATTTTTGCCAGTAGGCTTACATTGTATGAAAACTTGCATACCACCATGCCTTCCATGCAAAGTATTGGGGTATGTGGTATTATTGAATTATTTGTGCTTTTGATATCTTTTAAATCAAAAGTGAGTGTGTCATCACTGTTCATACCACATGAGGGCACAAGATGCAAGTTTAAGATGAACTCATCTTGGTTAAATTTTAAGGCAAGAATTCAGCTTTATTGTTCTAGAATGCAACTTCTATTATTATTATCATTATTATTATTGTTATGATTAGTAGTAGTAGTATTACTACTAATAATAATAATAACCATAATAATAATAATCATTGTCATAATAATAATAATAATAATAATAATAATAATAATAATAATTTTGCAGCATTTTTGTACAATTACATATAGTCATATGATGTCATGACATAAAGGTTATTTACATCTATCTAGTTGTACACACAGTAAATTACAATAATACATAGGACAAACAAGAGGGATTGAAAATAAAAATGAACAATGTTAATAAGGTTTGAGGTACTAAAAATAGTCAAAATTAAGAGTAAATATCAATTTTTGCTAAAATACTAGCATGGCCATCTCTTCCAGTTTTACTGACAAAGTTGCTGGGATGCATGCGATTTTCTGTTTCTTGACAGTCTGGCATAGTTGCACAGATGTAATTTGTAGCAATGTAAGTGCCAGCCTATTTTTCCCAGATTTGTGCAAAGTATTTCTAATGCAGTCTAATATAGCCTTATTCTGTACATGTTTTGGCTCTTTCAATGTTAAATAAACATACAGTCCCCTCTGAAAGTATTGGAATGGCAGACAATTAATTTGTTTTTGCTGTAGACTGAAGACATTTGGGTTTGAGATAAAAAGGTGGATATGAGACAAGGGTTTAGGTTTTCAGCTTTTATTTTGTGGTATTTACATCTAGATGTGTTCCAATAGTTTTGGAGGGGACTGTATCAGAGGTCCTAAGGGGCATAGTAAGCTATGGTCTCATTAGAGTCAGATATTCCTTTGGGAAATTTGCCTCAAGTTAGTAGCACAAATATTTCTTATGTTAATCCTGCACTTTACGACAGTAATGAATACTCTAATATGGAGTTCCAGTATATCACGTAAGCCTGTTTGGAAGTTATAATAATTAGTTTATGGTCTGTTCAAAGACTAGTCACACTAATTGAATGGGGTGATAGTTGAGTCATAGATACTGGGAACAGTGCAAACAACAGGGACTCCCCTTTCAGGCGCTTGATAGAGGCAATATTTGAGTAAGAGGTGGTCCACCATTTGTTCAACACACCCACAGAGATGTACTTTGTGTTGTTGCCTCAGGCCACTTTATTTTACTAGCAAGCATTACTCTGTTTCACAACACCTCCAGGAATGATAAATGAGTACAAGCAAAACATCAAGCATCCCTTAAATTTCCTGCAGCACAATGGCACCCAGTCCTACCTCTGTGGTTCCAATGCACTACATGTTTTCATTTTTCTTTTACCAAACACTGACCTATCAGGGCATACATAGAAATCTTATGTACAATCCAAGGGTAACCAAGCGTGTGTTTATGAGCCACTTACTTATTGGATACAAACTAAACTGAACTTGACAAGAAGAGATATGTTTCAGTGGGTAGAACGAAATCTTGTACTGACAGGAATTTTCTTCCGTGACTCAAGGGTGGTATGCTCCATCATTATGTACAGGTTTATGCATTGTATACAGTACATATAAAATCACTGCTTTAGACCACTTATGATTCACTCTTCAACAGGAAACAACAATGATAGCAGGCAGATGCAGATAATGACATAGAAATACTTTTGGCAAGTGTTCACACTTCCTAAAGACCTACAGATACCTACATTTCAGAAGTGTAAAGCCACGACAAGCACAGTCTATGAAAAACTCAAGATAGAGGCTAGATTAAAGCTGCCTTGGATAAAATTATGAATCTGTACTATACATACATTTACATATATTTAGATTGATTAATTTAGCAGATGATTTTATCCAAAGTGATATACTTAGCTATACTTAGAATATACAATGTTTATAGATCTAAGGATCTATAAGTCTAAGGAGCATATCAAGGCAATTTGAAGTACCTGATGCAGGAGGCAGTGGTGGGGTTCATTGTGACAGATGGTTTGAGGAGCATGGTAGCTGAATTGAGATAGTATTTAAAGAGCTATTAAGCTCTTATGCTCTTATGCTTATGCTATTATGCTTTTTCAGTTATTACCTTTCATATAGTGTGTTATAGAGCTGTTTGTGAATGTAAAAAGTCTGCAAACTTTCAAAGTGCATGACAAATGGAGTTATTGACTCCCTAAAGAAAGAATCGATTCTGAACACATGAAAAGAGTTGTTACTAATTCCAGACTTACTTCCTGTACTAACCTACATAGCTTGGTAACAAAAAAAACCCACCACTGGTATTCATTGGCTGCTCACGAATAACATGTACTTTGACCCACCCTCAAACACTACAGTTATAGTTGCGTCCTGAAAGAAAGGGTCTCGAAGACGTTGTTTTCTGAGTTACAAAAGAAAAACCACTTTGCATGGACTCCCAAAGGATGAGGATGTAAAGTGTCAATCGTTACAATTCATTTTAAAACAATACCATAGCAGTTCAACTCTTCGACCATCATTTGTGTCCCGTCATTTCACTGACATCTGCTTCTCAAATCTAGCTGAAGTCAATGCGGGATTTGCGAAACTATTATTCATTAAAGATGGGGCTGTACCCACTTTATTTGGACCATCTTGCACCTCTGTAAGTATGATTTATTATTGATGTATATATTTTCTACTGAGTGTTCCAAATGCATGGTTTTGTGTTGTATACGTATACAGCCAGTGCTCAGCCTCTGTTAACTGGCTAAATCATTTTATTACCAAAGTACATATAAACTTACCACAGAGAAATGTCCTGTTCTCTTCGTGATTGCGATGTTAGTTCGGGTTGATCTTGCAATGTATCACAATTGGACTCGGGCTCAAATTGATATTGTTGTATACGTGTAAACCCAGTCCACAGCTGTTAGCCTGTTAGCTGTTAGCCTCTGCTAACTGGCTAACTCACGTTATTGCCAAACTACATATAAACTTACCACCGAGAAACCGCTGAATCATTATTGGACTCTGCTCAAATTGATATCGTAAAACCAACATTATTACAGATACGGTAAACTCGGATATGGTAGTGGGCATTTCCTTTCCGACACACACTGTAAGTGGTAGACCAACCACAACAGACTGGAACATCTGACCAATCAGAGCAGAGTAGGCTCTCTAAAAGAGGAGTGTAGAGTGAATGGATCATTGAACGAGTCGTTTGTGACACTGGGGAAAAGGTAATGCTGCAATGTAAATTATTATAAAATTAAAGTGTGTTATGACCTTTGAAGCATGTAAACCTATTGTATGAGACCTTTAAAATAAAATTAGGCACATTTAAAAACCATAATAGGTTCTCTTTAACACGAGTCCTATTGCACTCATGGCAGGAATGAGAAGTGAGGGGCCATAGCAGGAGACCGCCACATTCCTGCGTCTACACATACTAATTAGAAAGCACACAATCTGGTTTCAAAGAAATAGAGATGGGTGGGGAAAGAGTGAAATAAATAAAAAGGGACTGAGCAAGAGAACTAAAGGGGAGAAGAGAGACCGAGGGAGAGCCATCTGTTCTTCTAAATTCCACCCCCAATGCAAGGGAGAAAACAGAGCATCTAAGCACAAAAAACAGAGCTGTCTACAGTAAGCAAAAGCGTAGAGAGACAATGACAGTAATGTGCTTAGTAGAAACAATATTACCAACATCTGATCTTAGTGGCTTCTGTAAAATGTGGTCTGTTAGCAGACGTCTGTAGGCCACTGTATGGGAAATGGACTTCCCTTTAGAGTGCTAAACAGAAATGTTCAGGAAAAAAACACTAATAATATCTTACTGAAAAATAAAATGTTCTACATAGGTGTATTAAATTCTGCTATTAAACATATTCCAAACATTTTTGCTCACATTCAGTTCTCATTAAATGCTTTCAGTCTGCATTTAACCTTATTTTATATTAGGGGTGTAACACAGTGCCACTATCTGTATTTACTTGTTTAGAGCAGCAAATATTTGTATCTGTATTCATGTTCGGATTTGGAAATTCAGAAATACTGGAAAACTATGGCACCCCTACACATGACATGCGGGTAAAGAAAACAATATATAGTGGCTACAAATTAAGAATTAATTCCCACAGCTTATGAATACCTGTGTGCACGTTTTACTCATTCGTTCCCTTGTTTTAGGTAAATTGTGGCCATGTTTTACCAATTTGTTGCTGTAATTTCATAAATCCATCATCCTTTTACTGTGTAGTGATAAAAGTCATCTATGGCTTCTGTTATGGACAGAGACAACTGGATTGAGTTTTATTTTTAGTTGGGAATGTGTTATAGAGACATTCTCAAAAGCCATGCATTATGTGGAATCTTTTTAAGATAGAGGCACCTACATCACATATTAAGAGCCAGGGGGCTTTACCGGCGACAATATGGTGACTTGGGGTCTCTGCTCAAGCGTCTGCTCTGGTGAGCCTGGGAGATAACAGGGTCAAACACAGAGAATTATCCTTACATCTTCTTTTCTTATACAAATACCTTGGTGCAAACACTTTGTACATATTCACCGATATCCATAATCTTTTCCAGGACCTATCAGCTGATCAACAATGAAGTCAATACCATCCTACAAGTCACCATACAGTGCATCTGGAAAGTACTTTTTCCACATTTTGTTATGTTACAGCCTTATTCCAAAATGGATTAAATGCATTATTTTCCTTAAAATTCTACAAACAATAACCTATAATGACAACATGAAAGAAGTTTGTTTGAAATCTTTGAAAATTTATTAAAAATAAAAAACTAAAAAGCACATGTACATATGTATTCAGAGCCTTTGCTCAATACTTTGTTGAAGCACCTTTGGCACCAATTACAGCCTCAAGTCTTTTTGAGTATGATGCTACATGCTTGGCACACCTATTTTTGGGCAGTTTCTATCATTCTTCTTTGCAGGACCTCTCAAGCTCCATCAGGTTGGATGGGGAGCGTCGGTGCACAGCCATTTTCGGATCTCTCCAGAGATGTTCAATCGGGTTCAAGTCTGGGCCACTCAAAGACATTCACAGAGTTGTCCTTTAGCCACTCCTTTGTTATCTTGGCTGTGTGCTTACAGTGAGGGAAAAAAGTATTTGATCCCCTGCTGATTTTGTACATTTGCCCACTGACAAAGAAATGATCAGTGTATAATTTTAATGGTAGATTTATTTGAATAGTGAAAGACAGAATAACAACAAAAAAATCCAGAAAAACGCATGTCAAAAATGTTATAAATTGATTTGCATTTTAATGAGGGAAATATGTATTTGACCCCTCTGCAAAACATGACTTAGTACTTGGTGGAAAAACCCTGGTTGGCAATCACAGAGGTCAGACGTTTCTTGTAGTTGGCCACCAGGATTGCACACATCTCAGGAGGGATTTTGTCCCACTCCTCTTTGCAGATCTTCTCCAAGTCATTAAGGTTTCGAGGCTGACGTTTGGCAACTCGAACCTTCAGCTCCCCCCACAGATTTTCTATGGGAATAAGGTCTGGAGACTGGCTAGGCCACTCCAGGAACTTAATGTGCTTCTTCTTGAGCCACTCCTTTGTTGCCTTGGCCGTGTGTTTTGGGTCATTGTCATGCTGGAATACCCATCCACGACCCATTTTCAATGCCCTGGCTGAGGGAAGGAGGTTCTCACCCAAGATTTGACGGTACATGGCCCCGTCCATCGTCCCTTTGATGCGGTGAAGTTGTCCTGTCCCCTTAGCAGAAAAACACCCCCAAAGTGTAATGTTTCCACCTCCATGTTTGATGGTGGGGATGGTGTTCTTGGGGTCATAGGCAGCATTCCTCCTCCTCCAAACATGGCAGGTTGAGTTGATGCCAAAGAGCTCCATTTTGGTCTCATCTGACCACAACAGTTTCACCCAGTTGTCCTCTGAATCATTCAGATGTTCATTGGCAAACTTCAGACGGCCATGTATATGTGCTTTCTTGAGCAGGGGGACCTTGCGGGTGCTGAAGGATTTCAGTCCTTCATGGCGTATTGTGTTACCAATTGTTTTCTTGGTGACTATGGTCCCAGCTGCCTTGAGATCATTGACAAGATCCCCCCGTGTAGTTCTGGGCTGATTCCTCACTGTTCTCATGATCATTGCAACTCTACGAGGTGAGATCTTGCATGGAGCCCCAGGCCGAGGGAGATTGACAGTTCTTTTGTGTTTCTTCCATTTGCGAATAATCGCACCAACGGTTGTCACCTTCTCACCAAGCTGCTTGGCAATGGTCTTGTAGCCCATTCCAGACTTGTGTAGGCCAGCTCTAGGAAGAGTCCTGCTGGTTCCAAACTTCTTCTTGAGTAAGCAAGCTAACTGTGTTTCAAAAACAAAACAATAGCCATCTAATAATATTTTATCAGATTTACTTCACTTATTAGGTTTGTTACATCCAGAAGTATCTGAAAAGTTCACTGGACATGCTGCTGGACAAGTTCATTGGACATGCTGCTGAGTCAAAATGGAACCTTTTATGCCGTATTTCAGTACCCGTATGAACTAACCTGTTTCTCCCAACATTAAATGTAATTATAAATGGCTAAAAAGTATGATGTGTTGTCTTTAAATTAATTGGCAAATTTGGCAAATTACTGATGTACAGTCATATGAAAAACTAAGTACACCCCATGGAAATTTGTTGGCTTTTTTGACATATTTGGACAAGCAAACATTTGATCCTCTTTGTAACAGTACCTATTATTAAAGTTGATACTATCAAATGACATAAAATTGACATTACGTAGTCATTTTCACAATTTAAATTAACAACAAAAAAGATCAGTCAGTGTTCAAGATTGGGTGCCAATGATTAGAACCTGCTTAGGGAGTGCAGGTGGAACCTGTTTTATTTATACCCCTCTCATATCTAGTGTCTGGTGTTCCCTTTGTTATTGAGGTGTGTGGTGTCATCATGCCAAGATCTGAAGAGTTCTGTAAGGCCTTCAATAAAAAAAAGTTGTGGATGCCTTTAAATCTGGCAAGTGATTTAAAAAGAATTCCAAATTATTTGAAATACATCATTCCACTGTAAGGAAAATCATCTACAAGTTTTCAAACGACAGATTTCAAACGACTGCCAATTTCTTCAGGACTGGCCGTTCCAGCAAATTCAGCCCAAGATCAGACCGTCTGATGCAAAAAGAAGTCTCCAGAACCCAAAATTTCATCACAGGATCTGCTAGTAAGTCTTGCAACTGTTGGTGTCAAAGTGCATGCTTCTACAATCAGAAAGAGATTGCACAAATTTGACCTGCATGGGACAGGTGCCAGGAAAAAGGCTTTGCAAGACTAGAGTTTGCCAATAAGCATATAGGCAAAAACCAGGCTTTTTGGAATAATGTGGTCTGGACAGATGAATCAAAGTTGTTTGGCCACAGTAACAGCAGACATGTTTGGCACTGACCAAACACAGCTTTTCATACCAAAGACATATCAAAGAGTGCTTGAAGATAATGTGAGGCCATCTGTCTGAAAGTTGAAGATGAACCGAAAGCGGACCTTTCAACGGGATAATGATACTAAGCAAACTAGCAAATCCACCAAGGACTGGTTCAAAAAGAAGAAATGGAGGGTTATTGAATGGTCTATTCAAAGTCCAGATTTGAATCCCATTGAAATGTTGTGGGGGATTTTAAACGGGCAGTACATGCGAGAAAACCCTCAAACATCTTGCAACTGAAAGAATATTGCATGGAAGAGTGGTCAAAAGCTTCTGAGGCCAAGGGTGTACTTACTTTTTCCACAGAAGGATATCACATCTATTGAGATTTCTATTGAATAAATTATTTAAAAAGCTAGTTTTCCTTGTGGTTTTGTTCAGGTATATGAGCTTTATTATTAGGCACTGGTTCCAAGATGATCAAATGTTTGCTTGTCCAAATATGTCAAAAAAAGCCAACAATTTCTATGGGGTATACTTATTTTTTCACATGACTGTATAAGAGGAATAAACTTCTGGATCAGCTGTTATAGGAAAATAACCAAATTCAAGGCATCACACCACCATATTCCTAAAACACAGAAAACGGCACTCCACATAATATTTTATTCAGACAGTGGCTTCTTTTACATATGTTTACCACTGAATCTCAGAAACATTTAAATAATAATAATTTTTAAAAAAAACTCTGAATAAGTATTTGCATACTGAAAAATGTTTGAACAAGCTCTTGTATACTGAGCAAGCTTACTGTTCACCAAAACCACATAATTCCGGCAGTTGACCATTTTGTCATACAGTTAAAACCTTAGAGGTCTAATTGCTATTAATTCCCAACCCATGGTTAAAAACTTTGCCAAACTATACAGTCACATGGCTAATCAATATTCAGCAAAATAATGCAATGTTAATATGTGTGTATATTATTTTGCAGAAATAAACTAATGAGCCTTAAAATTACTGTGCAGGCATTAGAACTGAACTAGTCCATGTATCACAGTATGTTTGCCCTGGCAATACATAAACTGTTAACCCAGTGGCGACAGATCAGGTGAGGCAAAGGAGGAGGAGAGAGTGAGATTAAGAAGCTATCACTGCTAAAGAGCAAAGATTACTCTCTGGTAGGCAATCCTCCAGCAAAGGGATTAACAAAGACATTCATTCATCCTTCTACAATGATTCCCTCCCTGTTAAGTAAGTGGAATCCCTGACTTCATGACTTCAACCCTGATTCAAAGCCTTGCGGCAAATAAGTTCAGATATATCACACTCAATTTTGGAAGAATCCAACTATTCTCTACAGATTTTAGTTTCAGTCATTCACTACCTGTAAAATTAAATGCAATATATGAATACTGTTACACATCTAAGGAAACTGTGCAATGTCTGGAGTATAATGTTCACACAAGACCAAAACAATGCAAATTTATACAGACAACCACTATTATGCTGTTGAATAAAATGTATAGTATGTTACTCATTTACCAGAAGTGCTGAGTCATAAATACATTTAAATAAATGGGTTTGCGTGTTGAAAAGAAGTTGTGCTGAGAATAGTTTTTCCTAAGATTTCTTGGATTGGATCTCTCTCTCTCTCTCTCTCTCTCTCTCAATCTCTCTCTCTCTCGTTGTTGTCTCTCCTCCACATGCAAGCTGTACTACTCTACAGCCTATGCGCACAGGGCAAAGTATATTCTGGCCTAGACAATAGGTACAGAGAGAGAGAGAGAGAGAGAGAGAGAGAGAGAGAGAGAGAGAGAGAGAGAGAGAGAGACTACATGATCCAACATGTGTGCAAGACTAGTTGGGAGTGCTGAATCAATGACTTTGGCTAACCTTAAGAAGTTCTACATTCCAGTCAAATAAGTGTGTACGCAAACTATACTAAAGCGTTATAGGGCTGTGCAGATTACAGAGGACAACACATACATCCTTCCATCATGTAATCATCCTAGTATGAATGGTAAACATCAACAGTTAAGCAGTGAGAAGGGTGTTTGACTTTGATACAGTATATGTTAAAGTCACAGCATGAACAGAATAATGAGTAGGTGTCTTACTATCAGCAGTGTGTATTCTATCAGTTTGGACAGGTCTTTCAGCAAACCCTCACATGCATTAGAATATATCAGTTTGTTGATCTAAATACAGCACTATCTCGAAATTTGCTGCACAGATTTTTCTCAACAAGGAATTGTAGCACTGGAACATGCCAACTATGGGTTTGTGGGTTTTCCTGACACACCCTGTAGGCAAAAGTACACTAGGCACCCTGCTGACAAAAGTAAATAAAATAACCAGGATTACAGGCATTTTTAATCTGTTTATCAACCACTGTCTGCCAGGTTCTCCCATGAATTACACTAATACAAGATATAACATATATACAAGATATAATATAACTACTGAAGCTCAGCTGATGTATACAGTGCAGAATGTCTATAGAGAGGGCTGTAGAGCGTAATTAATACGTACTCACCTGAAGACGATTTCTTCATTTTCCCACGCGGCAATAGCAGAGATCAATATTATTAAACTCCTTCCGAGTGTGAAAGTAAACTCCAGTAAAGTGTTGGTTAATTTTGTTCTCACGCAGGTTAATGCGGGTGGCCCCGCCCCCTCCCAAAATACTGTAGTCCACTTGGACTGCGGAGGTGGTCGATAATATTGAGCTGACAAGTCGATTTCTCGTTGATTGTTATAATGTAGGCTACCACTTGTTAAAACCACCACATAATGAACAGAATCCTGTCGCCTACTGTCAATACACGTACTCCTGAAGGCTGACTCCGCCTAGGTGAAACAGTAGTAAACACCTGAGTTTTTTTTTTTTTCTTCTTTTTTTTTCTTTTTTCTTAAGCCAAACTCTGAGGCGTGACCACTGTTACTGTAACACAAACTGGCTATGGTGGCATCATCGCTGTAAACCATGTTTCTTCAGAATATTATATAAATATTTCCCTTCACACGTAAATACAAAGTAAACAATTTTAGAAGTATATCATTTATTGGAGTAGCCTAATAGAAAGGTTACATTAAAAAAAAAAATTGTCCCAGTATATGTCTCATATACACTTTATTGTATTACAGATTTTATGTAGAATGGAATTAATTGACTTTTTTGACCATTGATCTACGCAAAATAAGCCACAATGACAAAACAAACAAACAAACGAACATGTTCTTAGAATTTTTATTATTATTATTATTTTATTTATTTTATTTATTATTACTTTTTATAAATTTGTTATAAATGCAAGTATTCTGACCGTTGGCGAAAGAACTGAGCTCATGTGCTTCCTGTTTGTTTTGATTATCTTGCGATGTTTCTAGAACTCGACTGCAGCCCACCTGTGGCGAATTCAACTGAATGTAGGTCTAGAGGATTTAGTAAAGACACACCTTTGTTTATTAGGCCTCACAATTATGTAGTGCCGTTTTAGTCAAAATTAAATACATACATAAATAAATAAACAAACATGCCTGTGACATAAATGATAAAATGAGCAATAAATACGTGTAAACGTGTTATTAATAGGCCTAATTAACACAAACAAATAAATAGGTACTGGACTCATTATAATAAAACTTTAATAAAATTAAAATATCATACTCATTTTTGCAATACTACCACTTCAGTTTGTTCATTTCAGTTTGTTTTTATTTCCTAATAACAGGTTTTATTTTAAAAGTTTTTTTTTTCCCCATAATGCCCTTTTTCATTTAATAATAAAACTGGTATTACTTCTACAGTACTTGTATGTATGTACATATGTACATGTATATTTGTGTGTGTATATATATATATATATATATATATATATATATATATATATATATATATATATATATATATATATTATACACACACACACACACACACGCACACACATATGTGTGTGTGTGTGTGTGTGTGTGATATGACATTTATTGCACAATGAAATTAATTTCAGAATGGGACATTTATTTAATATATTTAAAACTGTCAGTCAAGAACAGTAGGGTGGGTTTAAAGAAGATATCTAAACCTAATCTATAATTTGTTTTTGATAGATTACTATTTTACATGTAAAACATGTTGCATTACATTCGTATTACATTCTAAAAACATTGGCATATGAATGATGTAAATTGGGACGTGGGGCGCGTCTCGTTATCCATGACGTTGTTAAATCTCCGGGTCTCAGATGCTGACTGAACAGAGCAGACGCAGAGAGAGGTGTGAGTGCAGCGGAAAGCAAGACCTCGCGCTTGCAGGACAGTACTGGCGACATTTGGAAAGTCGCAAAGGTTTGTCCAAAAAGTCGCTAGATTTGTCGCTAGGCGTGTTTATTTTATTTTATGCAAAAAAAAAAAAAGTCATTAAACTCACTAAGTTTGCAACACTGGTCTGCACTGACAGCTGGAGAATAGGCAGGCTAAACTCAGCCTCTCCCCAGCAACAAGAAAATACAGAGGTACAGGGAACGCTGGGTTTTTCATTTATTCACATTCTATTTGAAAAGCAATAAAATACACCGAGTACCCAAATGATGCCCTGTCTGTTTTTTTCTTGAAAAAATTCTGATCTCTTCACGCCCCCCAGGGGGCGTGTTCCCCTGGTTGAGAAACGCTGCTTCATATATAAACAACACTTAATACACATACATACAAATACTCAAAATACATAAAATATATTGAGGAGAATAAAATAGAGAGAGAAGAGAAAAAATAACTAATAAGAATCAATAGTATTTATTACATAAACAAATTGCTTCAGTCACAAAACTAAATTTGTAATGGTTTGTGGAACACCTGATTGTCCTTAAATGCCACCCAAAACGCCATCCTTAACATCCCATCCTGATGCCATTATTTTAAAAAATCACACCAAACATTGTTTGTGTTGAAGCTTAACATTTCTTTCAGGGTGAGCACCCTGCTGCCTTAAAAATGTGAGTAAACCCAACTTGAAGAAAACTTTTGTTTCAACTCAAAAGTTAGGTTTTATAAGTTTTCCAAGTCAAGACATTGGATTACTTAAAGCTTAATTTTTGAAAACTTATACACTTGAGTTCAAGTTCATAAACCTAACTTGTTTATGCTATCATGTTTTACACTGTAGAGTGCTTACCAGGCCACAATTTTATCAGCTCTACACTGGTTACCTGTTACGTTTTGTATCGATTATTAAATAGTGCTACTTGCATATAAAGCCCTAAACGGCCAAGCTCCTTTGTATTTAACCAATCTTCTATCACGTTACAATCCATCACGCTCTTTAAAGTCGCAAATCTCTGGACTTTGGATAATATGTAGGATATCAAAATCTACTAAAAGAGGTAAAGCTTTTAGCTCCTAAACTCTGGAATAGCCTTGCTGATAATGTTCGGGGTTCAGACACACTCTCTCAGTTAAATACAGATTAAAGATAAATTTGTTTAGCCTAGCATTCACTTGTGTCTCATAACATTGTACTCCAGTCATCTCAGATAAAATGATAACAAATCCACATGGTCATCGCTGCCTGAAATACAATGAACAGCAGCTACGCTAATCCTTCTCCATTTGTTTCCCGTTCCTACCTTGGGATGCCCCTCCCAAGGCAATCAGTGAATGTGACAGCTCCAGTTCAGAACCAGCCTCTACGAAGGTTCTAGATGAAGCCAACACCTGCAAAGACTTTGGATGATACCAACATCTAATCGTCACAACCACAAGCTCTACACATGTTGCTCCTGGGGTAGCAGTGGGCCTGACCCGTTCTGCTCTCCAGGCCAGCCTGGTCCGTCTTGGTGCCCTGCTTCTGGAGTTCTGATTGGAGGCCTTTCACTGTTGCTGAGGATGTTCCCATATGGACAGCCTGAGGACACACTTGGAAGGCATGACGATGGCATTGGACTGCAATTGATAGGGGCAGTTTTGGTGCGGTGTCCTGTGACTGCAGTGATGGTTTTGGGACTGCAATTGCCACAAACAATTGCACAAACAGACTTTGCGCTCGGGTCTCCATCGGTGGACAGTTCATGACTTCAGCGGAATAGAATTCATGTTGAGACTGTGGTGAATTTCCTGTTTACATATTTGAATTTTTTGTTTTATCATGTAGCACATAGTTATAGATGGGATATTATTTATAATTACACTATCCGGTGTCACCCAGATGAGGATGGGTTCCTTTTTGAGTCTGGTTCCCCTCAAGGTTTCTTCCTCATATCATCTCAGGGAGTTTTTCCTTGCCACTGTCACCTCTGGCTTGCTCATTAGACATAAATTTATCAATTTAAAATTTAGATCTGAATATTAGATATTTCTGTAAAGCTGCTTTGTGACAATGTCCACTGTTAAAAGTGTTATAGAAATGAAACTGAATTGAATTGAATATCATGGCCCAAAAATGGCAGCACAGCAGTTTAGAACAGCGATTCTTAATGTGGGGGTTGCAAAGTGGTAGCAGGGGGATCGCAGAAAACTTTTATTTTAAACGTTGTGCACAGAGGTTTCTCAGAAAAGCCAGTGGTGGAGTTTTGCAAAGCACTGTCTTTCTTAAAATTGGGTCACACTTGCAAAAAGATTAAGAACCACTGGTCTAGAAAATATAGAGACAAAGTCAATAAAGATCCTGTGAAATATCAGGAGTACTTTGCAAGAGAAAAGGAAAGAGACAGAAAAAGAAAAGAGACAGGAAAGCTTAAAACATCTACCATCTTACAAAACAGGAAAAAAGACATTAACGCCAACAATGGAAAGTAAACCAATGAAACTAAAGAGCCAGTGAGAGGAGAAGACAGGAAACACAGCAGTATTTAGCAAGCAACAGCCCCCTGAGTGTCAAATAGATGGCTAGATGTTGTTCAGTCCCTGGAGCCCTGTATTTGAATTCTGCTTACCACAGAATTATTTTAATGTTGGCATTAAATATAATTCTCTGACACCAAATTTTGCCTTCACATGAGCTACTTTTTGTTAAGTGTCTTTTGTTTCTATTTTAATCTATTTTATGTACCACTCTACTAACTATTATCATTAGCAACACATTATGTCATTGCCAAAACACTGTCATTACCATCATTACACTTATTTTTCTGTAAAGGTTTTGCTTGAATTGTTTGTATCCTCACCATTTTGCTTTTACACAAATTACTTCATGGGGTAATTATCAAAAAGAAACACCAGAAGGGGTTTTTATGCACATTAAACAAACATGAAGACTGCTAGAAAATTAAAATACTGTTTTGATGGTGAAAATATGAAAAACTATGTAATATATTGTTTGTTTAAAAAAAAAACAACAGGTATTTTTACAAAAGTAATCGATGTTTACAACATGAATGATTTTGGGAAACCTTCTTGTTACCTCTTTTTATGTGAAAAAATGTGTTTTTCAGTGTTGTGATGGTAATGACCTTTTGCTGGGGTACTCAAAAGATAATCTATCCATCCATCTTTTATACCGCTTATCTTTCAGGGTCAAGGGGAACCTGGAGCTTATTCCAGTGAGCATAGGGCATATCATATACACATTCACACACCCATTCCTACACTACGGATACTTTGGACATGCTAATCAGTCTACCATGCATGTCTTTGGACTGGGGGAGGAAACCAGAGTACCTGGTGGTATCTACCGCAGCATGCTGAGAACATGCAAACTCTGCACACACATTAATTTAACGCCAACCCTGGAGGTGTGAAGCTAACGTGCTAAACACTAAGCCACCGTACGCCCAGAAAACAAGATAAATTATTATAATTCTATAAGGGATACACTGAGTCCAGCATTAGACCTTTACTTTGAAACATTTAAAGATTATTGAGGCAACATTAAAAGAACAGTGTTAGTAATTTCATTTCTCAAAGTTTTAGATGGTCAAATGTGCCCCCAATTGAAGAATCACTCTGTTATGCCTCTTTTCCTCAACACAAACAGAGATCACTGACTCAGTGGCCATGTTAGTAAGAACAGAGTGAGATTGCATGCAAAGAAAAGAAAGAGATCAAAGAGTTCCACTGTTTAAAAGAATGCTAACTTTAGCAAAGAAGTTTACAGCTTCAAAGTAAAACTTTGAAAGAAATAATAGTGAACACCATCTTTTCCTGTGCAAAGGAAATAAAGGTGTAAACACACAATTGTCTAGAATTGTCACACAATTGTTTAGGATGTTTTCATATTTTGCAGCATTAAGAATTCCTTTCACTGCAACTAAGGGGCCTAGGCCCAGTGGGAGAAAAAAAAAGATGGGGTTTATAAAAATGTTGGAAGGTTTTGACAGGGCAACAGAATGCATGACCACAGTATGCCAAGATTCATCCTCTTCTTATTAGAACAAAGATGAATAACTTCTCGTAGTCTGGCCATGTTTAAAACAGAAACTAAAAGTCACACCTTAGCTGAGAGGAGTATTATTTATGCCAGTCTGGCTCATGTTTAGAAAGGATACAGTGAGATAATAAATAGAAGGTGACAAGATGTCTGAACCTAGAGCGAACTACTTTCTGAGAACAAAGAAATGCTACGAGAACAAACACTCAACTGCTCTCTCACAGATTTAGCATCTCCATCTGAATGAACACATCAGGCTCAGTGGAGACTAGGAAATGTCTGAACTGGGAGAGAACCACTCTCTGAGGACAAAGAGCTACAATGGGAACGAAGACTCAACCTCTCTTTCGCAGAATTAGCATCTCCATTTGAATTTACACATCATACTGAGTAGAGACTAAGAAATCATCACTACATTGTTTCCTGCTTCCTCTCCTGACACCGTTCTCTCTCTCTCTCTGTGTCAAGATCACCCTAAACACACCCAAGGTCTATATGCATTGCATAACATGTTTTAATGCGAATAAAATGTCGACTACACATGTTTACTGTATTACACAAAAGGTCTCAGTGTGACTGAAAAATATGGTCTCATTTGCTCAACAGCAGTTCAAATAAAAATATTGTATGCTGTTAAAGACATACCCTCCCAGGGTCCCTTACTCAAATTACCTCCTGTGTGTAAATAAGGTACATCCTTCCACATACATCAAATTACAATCTCAAACAGCACCATTTTTTTAGGCGAGAGCTGGCCAAAGATTTGGGGAATCTGTAGACAGATCTCCCACACGATCACTGTGTGTATTTTTTCTGTACCAGGTATGTAAATTTTGACTCTCTTATGTTGTGTTGTATTGTTATGTTTTGAATTAAATTGTAAAGTAATGTTGAATTAAATTCTTTCTTATTATTATTAGTAGTAGTATTGGATTTGGATGTGTTCATACCTGGTTAAATAAATTTTTAGACTTGATTATATTCTGACTTATTCTGAAATTATTGTCTCTAATAGATTAAGTCCTTGTTACCGCAAATCTGTGACCAGGTTAGTACAGGCTAAAATCCAGTTTTAGGTGGAGCACTGGGGCACACATAACTGAGATTTTAGAGTCCAGGCTAACATTTTGGACATTAAGTTAAGTGTACTTAGAGTGTACAGGCTCGATAAGAAATTTCAGTTTAGGACATCATAAAGTTGATCGACCAAGTCTAAATAGGGAGAAGTCTAAACCTCTGATTACTGTAATATTCTTCTAGTTAATGTGTACATAGGAAACTATGGCATGATTATATACAGCTAATTTTGCTCAGATATTATTGGACTATCTCAGTAGATTTTAGTGGTCATGACCTCTGACTAGAGATAACATTGCTATAACTGTGTTACTATCTAAGGGGACTAAATAAAGTACTATTTAGGAAAGGGCAAGCATGGGGCAGTCATCTAAAGTCAATTATCTATTAGTCATCTATTAGTCAATTATCTCTGGCTAATGAAGAAGACTGGCGAGTTTGTGTACGTGGATTTCATCGTCATCCACGTACACAACCGGCGCGAGACTTGACACGGAGACCGAATGAACGAGCACAATTTAAAGTATAGGATAAACTAGAATTAATCAAATGTAGAAGATCAAAAGTATCAAAATACAAATAACTAAGAAATAAATACAACATTGATAACATATGCCATATATATATATATATATATATATATATATATATATATATATATATATATATATATATATATATATATATATAAAGAGTATGTCTGATGTAAGGCCTTTTCAGTGACAGGAGTTGATATAGGCTGATGCTACAGTAGGGTTAGGGTTACGCTTTTTGATATGTCAAACTGTGCTCATGTGCATACATCAGTATTATGAAGAATTTCAACACTGAGGTGACATTTCCATTTCCTGATGCTCAGACTAAGATTATGTGATAAAGTGTCTCAGAATGAGGATTTGTTTGAAACAAAAGGGTTACCCTTTGTATTGACATATCTTTCTGTAATCTCCATAACACTATCCATCCATTTTCTGTGCTGTATCCATCCATTATTCTACACAGGGTTCCCTGGAGCTTTTCCCAGTGGACTCAGGGCACAAGGTGAGGGACACCCTGGACAGGCCAACCCACCACACATCCACACATTTCTTACGATTTATAGATGCCAATCAGCCTACAACACAGGGGAGGAAACACAGGCAAGAATGGAACCCCCAACCTTGGAGTTGCATGGCAAACATGCTAACCACTAAGCCTGTGGTGTACAATTTTAAAAAACAACAACAATTTTGCAGTTTTGGAAACTGCTAACTTGTCCTAGCCTTAAGTTAACAAAAACACTATAAACGTGTATCATCTTTACATTTGTATATTAGAAAACATATATTCTATACATGTAGGGGTAATAATTGCCTGCTTACATATATATTTTGTAGTGTGTGTTTAGAGACTATATATAGTAATAGTAATTTAGAGTAAATTGTTGGTCTAGTCCAACAATGCCGGTATGAATTAAGAGGTGAAAGAAAAGATTCAGCCCCTTCCTGAGCAACAGGTGCATAGATCTGCAGAGCACTGCTGGCTGCAGCGGTTTCTTATTCTTGTTAGAACAAAGATAAACAGTTTCTCCTAGTCTGGCCATAGAAACAGGAATTGAAACTCATACCTTGGCTGAAAGTAGTGTTATTTATGTCGTGCTGGCTCATGTTCTCAGAACTTGATACAGTGAGGCAGTATTTCCTGATGCAACAACTTCCTGACACATAGACAGGTGACATTTACATTTCCTGACAAAAACACCAAAAGTATATACCACAGTAACTCAATCAATGAGCTTTAAAATCACTTTAATTCACATAAAATATCTGATGATGAGCCGAATCTGTCTGTTATCTGAGAATATGTTTTTCACCTTTTGATAATCCCTAATGCTTTTAATTTGATGGTGAAAATGTTTTGACATGATTTTTTTTTCCTGTAGCAGGCTCACAATGAGATGCACCTCATCCAAATATTTTAGAGATATGATTCAGCTAAATGTTTTTTTTGTTCACATTCCAAAAGTTGTAGTAGGTTCCTAGTGGCCAGAATGTAAAGCAGGTGAGATTTTGCTAATGCCTCCCTTTATATGTAACAGATATAGGAAAAATAGGAAATAATTTTTTTTTTGTGTGTGTGTTATTGTATGGCATGTGTTGCTCTGTAAAGTGTAATAATTTCACCAAAATCATTTGCGGTTATTTAAAAGTTTGCTATTCTTTGTGTTGGGAGTACTTTATGCTATAGTGCTCTTTGCTAATTGGTAGCAGATGCATCGCGTAATCTTGTCGGTTGGCGTTGAGTTTGACTAAGAGAGGTATGTATGTAAGCCAGCGTGATTATAAAGTTTGAATTTTAAGCTTTAAAAGTCGTTTCAAGTGGACATCCCTGTTTAATCATTCATGGTGTTATTAGGATAGATGGACTGTGTTTTTTTTGCTGTGTATTTTACTTGTAAAATGAGTTTGTGAAAGATGAGCAAATTAGCACGTTTTTGTTGCATGTGTGCTAGCTGTCACCATTTTATCTTCTTATAGAGGTACAATGTAATGACATTTGTTATTTGTATCTTTTGTATTTTATTAACATGTTTTGAGTTAGTCTCACGTTGACAGTGGGTCGGCGTTGAGTTTGTCTGAGAGAGGTTTGTTGAGAAGATAAATCCTGTATGAGTTCGTTTTGCTCTCTTTGAACTCTGAATAGATGTTGAGCTTGTCTGCGGGACGAATAAACCTGAGTTCAACAAGATACGCCCGTGTCCAGTGTCTATTGTGCACCAGAACACAACGCAGTGTAGCCGGGCTAGGCAGAATGGACCGGTTACATATACAAATACAATACTCAATTATTTTAATAGGTCAGGCATCTCATTGTGAGCCTGCTACATCATTTAGAATATAAAATGTGTGTTTTTAAATGACTTTTGTATGTTAATAGTTATGTCATTTTAATTAATGTGTGTAGAACGGAACGTCGACGTTACATGGATCTGGATCTAGGCATGGGCAGGGGTGGTTTGAACCTACCCAAACTTCTGTCTTGCCCACTCAATCAGAACATAGGCAAAGACACTATTAATCTTTTTATTTATTTTATTTTATTTTATTTTACGATTTGTGTATTGGTTAAAAGCAATTTGAGGTGGGCTGTGTTGAGAAGTTTGAGGAAGGGCTGTAGACTGCCCTTCCTCTATGTTTTTATTGGCTGAAAGCAATGACGCATTCTACACTCATGAGGCGGCGTCAATCTGCCCACCTTCTTTAGCTTGCACAAACTGGGCCTGTCAACCTTTTAACTCAGTGGGTGGAATTGCCAGACAGTCCCTTAAACAACTTACGCTGTGATATCGTTTGAACATTCTCAGGTGTAAATATGCACGTTTACGGCAATAACTTGTTTCAGAAGATGAGATTTGCAAAATTAGCAAGGTAACTAGTTTGCTATTCTTTAATGCATGGAAACATTTTTTGAGTGAGGAAGTTTTCCAGAAACTATTCTGTTGTGATGAGCTAAGCTAAATCTTAATTGATTCAACAATTCAACTTGTCAAGTTACAGTGATACCAGATATGTTTGTCACTGTCCAAACAAATAGCAAAATGTCCAAAATTACATCAAAATTAGTTAAGATGTTGGACTAATGATTGTTGATTAACTATGATTCAAATCCCAGCACTGCTAAGCTGTGATTTGTGGGAGAGGAAAAGAAGGAGATCAGCAGGCTCTGGATGGCTCAGTGAAGTACAGTTTGAAACAAATTATAGGAAAAACCAACAGAAAGTGGCTTAGTAAGGTGTTAGGCCACCAGAACAGCTTTAATGTACCTTGGCATCAATTCTAAGACAAAAATTTCTGGACCAGTACTGGAGTGATGAGCACCATTCTTCCAAAATATATTCTCTTAGTTTATGTTATGATGATGGTGACATACAGAACTGTCTAACAGCTCCAAAATCACCCATGGATGATCTACAAGTTGAGATCTGGTGACTCTGAAGGCATAACATGTGATTTACATAATTTTCATTCTCATCAAAACATTCAGTGAATCCTGGGGGCAGGGTCATACTAGAAGAGACCACTCTCATCAGAATAGAAATGTTTCATCATAGGATAATGATAATCAGTCAGAAAAATTTTGTCATGGTTTGCAGTGATCCTGTTCTATAAGGGGATGAATAGACCCAAACAAAATTACCTCACATAAAAAAATTACCACCAGTTGTTCAATGACACCTCTTCGTACATTTTTATTTGTGTATTTAATTACTTACATTTAAATTTTAAGGCTTGAACAAAGTACCACTTAATGTTATAGAAATAATGGAGCAAACATTTGTCCACTCTACCTTCCTCAGTCCTAGACATGTATACACCTATTCAATATCCTACTCATACAAGCAAAGTTTCTAAACATTTCACATTTTAATTAAAATGGATTGTGAATACCAAATACATACACACTACATGGCCAGAAGTATGTAGACACCTGACCATCACACCTACACTATATGACCAAAAGTATGTGGGCACCTGATCATCACAAGCAAATGGAGCCCTTCCCCAAACTGTTGTCATATAGTTGGAAGCATACAATTGTGCAGCATTACAGTTTCCCTTCACTGAAACTAGCTCAAACCTGTTCCAGAAAGACAATGCCCTGTGCACAAAGTGAAGTTCAAGAAGACATGGTTTGCCAAGGTTGGTGTGGAAGAACTTGAGTGGCCTGCTCAGAGCCCTGCCCTCAATCCCAATGAACACCTTTGGGATGAATTGGAACTTTGACTGCACCCCATGCCTTCTTGCCTGACATCAGTGCCTGACTTCACTAATGCTCTTTTGGTTGAATGAGCACAAATCCCCACAGCCATGCTCTAAAATCTAGTGGAAAGCCTTCCCAGAAGAGTGAAAGTTATGACAGCAAAGGGGGGTACTAAATCTGGAAAGGGATGTTCAAAAAACACCTACGGGTGTGATGGTCAGGTGTCCATAAACTTTTTTGGCCATAAAGTATATTGTATATGAGCCTATTGGACACCTCATTCCAAAACCATGGCCATTAATATACAGTATAGTCCTGGGATCGCAAGATAGTGATTCATAACTCCAGACAACAACGTTTCCACTGCTCCAGAGTCCAGTGACAGAGTGCTTTTACAGCACTCCAGTCAATACCATGGAAATCCATTTCATGAAGCTCCTGATGGAAGATACTTTATACCTCTGTAGTGAGTGATGCAAATCGGAAGGACGATCTTTATGAACTATACACTTCAGCAATCTATGGCGCTGGTACTTTGAGTTTGTGTGGTCTACCACTTTATGGTTAAGCTGATGTTGCTCATATATGCTTCCATTTCACAATAATAGCACTTTCAATTGACTAGCACAGATTTAGCTGGGGAGAAATTCTACAAACTTGTGACTTGGGCCAAAGGTGGCATCCAAAGGTTCCATGTTTTAAGTTTTAAGCTCTTCAGTTTTAAGCTCTTGACATAATTTACTGCCAGTGTTTGTCTATGGAGATTGTATGGCTATGTGCTTGATCTTATGCACCTGTGAGCAATAGGTGTGACTGTAACCCATGAACTCAATAATTAGAAAGGGTGTCCACATACTTTTAGCCATGTAGTATATTTCCATATAAGTGGTAGACACCCTATTGCCCTATGACAATTTAAGCCTGCATTATGTATGGGTATCCATACTTATTCTACTTGCCTATTTTAATTTCCCCTGCACCTATCATTTATGCCTTAGCTAATTTTTTTTTTTTTTTTTTTTAAAGAAACAGAAAAAAAGAAAAAAAAAGAAAATTCAGAGTGTAAGATCCTGCTTGGCATCTGACTGAGGTAGATTTTAAATGTTACTCGATTTGTCATTCACATGCTGGCATAACCCACATAGTCCAAATACCCTCAACCTGCACTATGCACCACAAATAACACACACACACACACACACACACACACACACACACACACACACACACACACACACACACACACACACACACACACAAATAGGGCAAATTCTTGGCAATTTACATTTTGCTTTTTTTTTTTTTTTTTTAAATATACCACAGCATTGATGAATGCTTGAATGTTGCTGAATGCTTGAGGGCAAGGTTTATATTAATCCTCTCATTTCTGGAGGAGCAACTTAAACAAGGACTTGTATGGTAGATGCACCATGTAAGTTGACTTAAAAATGAATGTCACTGTTGATATGATGACTTTTCTATGAGGAGAAATTTATTTTGCATTTTTGGAAGGAGTCTCTAGTGGTGTCACTTTGTAACAGTCAGAGGTTAAAATGTCATGTGAAAGTATTCAGGACAGAAGGTTTTGCAATTACATGACAAGCTTTTTTTTTTTTTTTGCCTTACTAACATCAAGAGAGAGAGAGAGAGAGAAAAGAGGCTGGTGAGGGAAAGACTATTTATAGCTGCTATAACATAAGTGCTTACAGGAACTAACTTGTTTTGTGGATATTCCAGAACATTAAAAACATCTATATAAGAAGAAAAGGTACAACATGTTATTATTTTAATTAATAAAAAAATTGTTTGTCAAATTGCTCTGGTACAGTAAGGGGAATAAAAGACTTGATGAACAGGATGTGCAGTTCTAGGATGATTGACTATCTAAGTGATAGACTTCTGAGCAATAACTTTCCACTGTGTCAGAGGTGCATCAAATTACTTCCTCATAGATTATTTGGCCTGATATATTGCCTATGCTTCTGCTGCTGTATCTACTATTTTCTTTAGTTAGATATTATCTTTGCCTCCTTCACAGCATCTTTACTGTTTACCCTGTTTTCCAAAATCAGAGGAAATGGTCTGAGCATGTATTTCAGTGAGATTTTGGTCTAAAGATGTACAGAAGGTACGCAGGTGAGTATGTGAACAATGATACTTACAGCTGTGGTCTGAGGTTTACATACACTCAACATGACCATGAATGTCATGGCAATATTTCAATAATTTCTTTGCACTGTTTTTTTTCTGGGGCAGAATGAATGTACAACATACAGTGCATCCGGAAAGTATTCACAGCGCTTCACTTTTTCCACATTTTGTTATGTTACAGCCTTATTCTAATATGGATTAAATTAATTATTTTTCTAAATATTCTACAAACAATACGCCATAATGACAACATAAAAGAAGTTTGTTTGAAATCTTGGCAAATTTATTCAAAATAAAAAACAAAAAAAGCACATATACATAAGTATTCACAGCCTTTGCCATGACACTCAAAATTGAGTTCAGGTGCATCCTGTTTCCACTGATCATCCTTGAGATGATTCTACAACTCGATTGGAGTCCACCTGTGGTAAATTCAGCTGATTGGACATGATTTGGAAACGCACACACCTGTCTATATAAGGTCCCACAGTTAACAGTGCATGTCAGAGCACAAACCAAGCCATGAAGTCCAAGGAACTGTCTGTAGACCTCCGAGACAGGATGGTATCAAGGCACAGATCTGGTTAAGGGTACAGAAACATTTCTGCAGCATTGAAGGTCCCAATGAGCACAGTGGCCTCCATCATCAGTAAATGGAAGAAGTTTGGAACCACCAGGACTCTTCCGAGAGCTGGCTGCCTGGCCAAACTGAGCAATCGGGGGAGAAGGGCCTTAGTCAGGGAGGTGACCAAAAACCCGATGGTCACTCTGACAGAGCTCCAGCGTGTCTCTGTGGAGAGAGGAGAACCTTCCAGAAGAACAACCATCTCTGCAGCACTCCACCAATCAGGCCTGTATGGTAGAGTGGCCAGAAAGAAGACACTCCTCAGTAAAACGCACATGACAGCCCACCTGGAGTTCGCCAAAAGGCACCTGAAGGACTCTCAGACCATGATGAAACAGATTGAACTCTTTGGCCTGAATGGTAAGCATCATGTCTGGAGGAAGCCAGGTACCAGTCATCACCTGGCCAATACCATCCCTACAGTGAAGCATGGTGGTGGCAGCATCCTGCTGTGGGGATGTTTTTCAGCGGCAGGAACTGGGAGACTAGTCAGGATTGACGGAGAGATGAATGCAGCAATGTATAGAGACATCCTTGATGAAAACCTGCTACAGAGAGCTCTGAACATCAGACTGGGGTGAATGGTTATCTTCCAACAGGGCAACAACCCTAAGCACACAGCCAAGATAACGAAGGAGTGGCTACAGGACAACTCTGTGAATGTCCTTGAGTGGCCCAGCCAGAGCCCAGACTTGAACCCGATTGAACATCTCTGGAGAGATCCGAAAATGGCTGTGCACCTACGCTCCCCATCCAACCTGATGGAGCTTGAGAGGTCCTGCAAAGAAGAATGGGAGAAACTGCCCAAAAATTGGTGTGCCAAGCTTGTAGCATCATACTCAAAAAGACTTGAGGCTGTAATTGGTGCCAAAGGTGCTTCAACAAAGTATTGAGCAAAGCCTGTGAATACTTATGGACATGTGCTTTTTTTATTTTTTATTTTTAATAAATTTGCAAAGATTTCAAACAAACTTCTTCCATGTTGTCATTATGGAGTATTGTTTGTAGAATTTTGAGGAAAATAATGAATTTAATCCATTTTGGAATAAGGCTGTAACATAACAAAATGTGGAAAAAGTGAAGCATTGTGAATACTTTCAGGATGCACTGTAAATAAATAAATAAATGTAAAATACTGCCTTTGGTGATGACAGCTTGAGTAAGCCTGTTGTGTATCAGTGGATAAAGAATTTCCAAGTTGGCTGAAAATTATGTTTATTCAGTGCAGCTATCATCATCAACAACAGATTAAATATACATTTTAAAAATGGCAATTTTATTATCTAATGATCCAAGTAATTGGTTTTACAGTAAAAAAAAAAAAGAAGAGAGATTTAGACTGCACTACCACATTATATTTTATTTCAGTTAAAATATTACAAACATGACAGTAAATAAAAACATAAATGCCAGAATAATCTTAACATTTTTATGCAAGAACAGCAGGCAAGCTTAAAAGCATTCTTGAGCATTTCAGTAATGACAAAATAAACAACCATTAAATTTTTAAACAAAGTGGGGGGGGAAAGATCAGCTTATTTCTTATTCACACGGTGCATATCCTCATAGACTGGGTTATATTCTCTTGATGCATCATCTGCCTGATTCACACATCTGGCCTTCACCTATAAACAAAAACAAATGTAACCTTTGAGCTGACTCAGTTTTCTCTTTACATCTTGCATTGTTAAAACAAACCACAGGCACCACATGACAGTGGCCTGTTGGGAAATGCAGAGTTTTGCACGACAAATTACCACACTGAAAAACATGAAAGCGCAGACAGAGGAGCGGATGCTCTCTCTCACACAAAACTCTGACAACATGCACGCATATATAGTTTTATAATGACAATATAAGACCAGTTCATCCAAATTGGTGCAGACTGATCTGTTGTGCCTACCTTGGGTGCTATCACCCACATCACCAGGAAAAACACTACAAACATAGTGCATGCAGTCAGGACAGAGATGAGTACCAGTGGCTCAGACATGGCAGATGACTCTTTACCAGTTGATTTTTGGACATATGTCTTATCCACATCTGCAAGACCCACATATCAGTTAGAACCTTCAATATTATTACAATATTGTCTTAATATCTAGGTTATATGTAATCAATGAAACTAATATGGACTACAACAAAAATATGGACTATCTGGGGATCCTTATTGCCTGAGTTAGGAAACACTGATCTAGGATAAAGACAACTGTGTTTATATGTGAATTTGTACTTTGCTTAATAAATTGAAATAATTCCCATTTGATGCTGCTGCACAAGGTAAATATTGACAATAAATACACATTTGTCTCACACTTTTTCTTTGTCTAACTGAAAATGGTATTACACAAAGAAATAATTATGCACTGTTATTTAATATCTCAGCAGTCAGTAGCATAGCAACGTGCTGTCAGCATCAATATTGCCTAAAATATATAGTCTAAAGATGGATGCATGCTTACCATTGACAAACAGGAGAATGCTGCATCCTTCTTCTTCTACTTCTTTTTTTTTCTCCACATCATATTTCTTATACAGGCCTATGTACAGTCCAGAGTCTTTCAGCTGCAGGTCACTAATCGTCATAGTTACTTTCTGTAAGGGGCCACTGATTTTCACTCTTTTACTGTACTCGTTACTGAGAGTAACATTGTTAGTTTGTTTGTCATAGACCCCCACTACATGCTTGCCTGGGAGCCGTGCATATAGTTCTAAATTATCTTTTTCATTGTCGTCCGTGTTGCACTTCATGGTAAAATTTTGCCCCTTTTTCATCTTTACAAAACCATTCTCCATCGCAGGGGCTGTGTAAAGACATGAGAATGTATCAAGCCTTCTTTAAATCAAAATAAAAAAAGCAAAACACCCTATTGCTCATAAATCATAAAAGGTTGCCATTTTTAACCATGTCTAATGAAAATATAAAGTTTGTTTAAATGTCCCATCAGATGTTTCTATCTAAATGTGTTAATAATTCATGATAATAACGAAAGACAATTATAAGAGAAAATGCTGCTCTCACCTGATCCTTGAACGCTGTAGGCAGCCACAACAGCAATAAAGCACAACCTTACAGTCAGAGTTGTCATCATGGCTACATGAGCAAAACTAAATCTAGCTCATTTAGTGTGCTGCTTCATATAGTCATAACAGGAAATAACTGTAAAGGCAGATGTGCCGACGCTGACACAATTATGTCGCAAATAATCAATTGACGCACATTCATTCACACAAACCTTAAGGAAGATAAAACAAAACTAGTACCTACTGAGCACACATACGTCTGAAAAAGGTGTGGACATCTGGAAGAGATCGAGTTCTATTTCAGGTATCATATTTAATCTTATGAAACTGACCAAATGAACTTTAACTCACACTAAAAGCACCGAGGCTTAGAAATAAGACGTATCCTACGAAAACAAAGGGAAGAGTGACATCTGGTGGTTACGAAAAATTATAGCAGTCGTAAAAAGTCGCAGACCTCCACCCGGTATTTACACCTACCGTCCACTTTAATAGGAACACCTGTACATCTGCTAATTTATGCAGTTATCCAAGCAGCTAATCATGTGGCAGCATGGTTTTTGGTGCCAGATAGACTGGTTTGAGTATTTCAGAAACTGTTGTTCTCCTGGTGTTTTTTCTAGACAAAAGCATCTTGTGAGCAGAGGGTCTGTAGGCTGAAACACCATTTTGATGAGAGAGATCAGAGGAGATTGACCAGACTGGTTTGAGCTGACAGTAAGCATATAGTAACTCAAATAAGCACCCTTTACAGCTGTGGTGAGCATATAAGCATCTCAGAGTGCACAACATATGAAACTTTGAGGTGGATGAGCTATATGAGCAGAAGACCCCATTCTACTCCAGTCAGCCAAGAACAAGAATCTGAGGCTATCATGGACCCAGACTCAAATCAACTATTTTGCATTTTGTACTTCAAATTTTATTCAGAAGAAAACATCATCTTATAACAAGCCTGTGGAAACAGGAACTAGGCATAATAATTAAGCAGTCTTTTGGAGATGAACTTTATAGATATGATTGAGCTCTTTATTAAAAGGAGTGAGAAGACTCACTCCTCCAAAAATGTGAAATATCTCTCTCTCTCCGCATGTGCTGAGTGTGAAGTGAAAGCGTACAAAGCTCTCTAGCATTTTGCCAATTTTCTGCTTGTTTTTTTTTTGTTTGTTTGTTTGTTTATTTTCCTACTGGATTAAATTAATGAAAGCAAAGCAGTGATGGTGTTCCTAAGAAAACAAAACCTCATCAATAAACTGATCCAAACTGGAATATGGGTGAAAGGAGCCCCAAGTTTCCCCTCTATTGGCCCCTGCAACGCAAGTCGTTATCTCTAACGTGCCCCCTTTAATCCAAGATGAGGTGATAATAAAGGAGCAGAGCCCACATAAGAACACCCTTAGACAAAAACGTACTCCCAAGTTTAAGAACAATAAAGCCGAACTGGAAACTGGGGGAGAGAAGATGGACAAGGTGATGGTATCGTACAAACAGCCACAGCAGGAGAATGAGGGCCCAGAGTGCAGCGCAGGAGCTACAAGAGGGGAACTGCTCACAGACATGGAGGAGGCAGAGGTCAACCCAGATCAGCCAAATACTTTTGACTTTTCAGAACAGCCTGAACAACTGTACACCACAGAACAAATGAACCAGTTTTTAGAATTGAGCAAAGGAAAACCAAACATCTCACTGACAAATTACTGTCAGAAATTTTTTTTTTCCAGTAACATCTGCATCGACACAATTGTTAGCGTTAGTTGAGGAGATAGAGTCGGTGTTGGGGAGACTGTTGTGTTTGTCACTGACCTTTTTGATATCTGGCTCCAATGTGTCACCACACTGTGTGTCGTTAACTCCAGGCTCCGGCTCTCCTGCTGACTGTCCCCCAACTGCTGCTGCTGTAACCTGGATGAGTCGCTCTCTGAGCTCTCCAGCTGCGCAGCTCTGTGCAGACAGACAAACTTCTTGTGTCTGATATTCCCACACTCGAAACATTTCAGACATTCCGTGGTAGCAAACAGATGTAGTTACTATCTCCATGTTTGCATTTGAAATTCACATTAAGTGTATTGTCTTGAGTATTCAAAAACATAAAAACTGGTCTACATAAATACAAGACATACTTCACTCCGAGTGAAGACATTCCGAGTTTTTGCAGATGAGTGGAATCATTCTTATTGAGCTGGCGAACTTCCTGAATCGGGCCAGCTCTTTCATTATCACCTCACCTTCGATGAACTGGGGCACATTAGAGATAACGACTCACGTTGCAGGGGCCAATAGAGGAGAAACTTGGGGCTCCTTTCACCCATATTCCAGTTTGGATCAGTTTATTGATGATGTTTTGTTTTCTTAGGAACACCACCACTGCTTTGTTCATCCAGGAGGCAGAGTAGATGTTCTCACACCTGACCTGCTCTCCCACCGCTAACAGAACCTCCTCCACCTGTGCTCAACTCTCCGGTACACACCTGATGCCATGCTGGAGAGACAGCATCTACCCAGCAGCCTCAGAGGCCATGGTGTCTCGCTCACTCTCTCCCACTTTCAGCTTTTTACAGCTTGTGTACTTTACCTAATATTTTAATGCTTTCACTAATTTAATCCAGTATGTAAAAGACCAAAAAACAAGCAGAACATTGGCAAAATGCCAGAGAGGGAGAGAGAGAGAGAGAGAGAGAGAGAGAGAGAGAGAGAGAGAGAGAGAGAGAGACTTTGACTTTTTACATTTGAGATTTTAGATTTTTGGAGGAGTGAGTCGACATTACTTTTCAAACAAAGTAATAAAGCGCTAAATCATTTCTATACAGTTTATTTCAAAAAGACGTCAGTGCTTAATTATTAGGCCTAGTTCCTGTTTCCACAAGCTTGTTATAAGATGACGTTTTTTCTGAATGAAATTTGAAATACAAAATGCTAAATAGTTTATTTGAGTCTGTGTCCATGATAGCCTCACATTCTTGTTCTTGGCTGACACCTCAAGGTTTCATGTGTTGTGCACTCTGAGATACTTTTCTGCTCACCACAGCTGTAAAGAGTGCTTATCTGAGTTACTATAGCCTTCCTGTCAGCTCAAACCAGTGTGGTCATTCTCCTCTGATCTCTCTCATCAAAACGATGTTTCAGCCTACAGACCCTCTGCTCACAAGATGCTTTTGTCTAGAGAAAATACCAGGAGAACAACAGTTTCTGAAATACTCAAACCAGTCTATGTGGCACCAACAACCATGCTGCCACATGATTAGCTGCTTGGATAACTGCATAAATTAGCAGATGTACAGGTGTTCCTATTAAAGTGGACGGTAGGTGTAAATACCGAGTGGAGGGCTGCGATTTTTTACGGCTGCTATAATTTTTCGTAACCACCAGATGTCACTCTTCCCTTTGTTTTCGTAGGGTCTGTCTCATTTCTAAGCCTCGGTGCTTTTAGTGTGAGTTAAATTTCATTTGTTCAGTTTCATAAGTTTATTAAGATACCTGAAATAGATGTCCAGACCTTTTTCAGACGTATGTGTACTCAGTGGGTACTAGTTTTGTTTTATCTTCCCTAAAGTTTGTGTGAATGAATGTGCGTCAATTGATTATTTGCGACGTAATTTTGTCAGCGTCGGCACATCTGCCTTTACAGTTATTTCCTGTAAACCGTTCAAGGATCAGGTGAGAGCAGCATTTTCTCTCATAATTTTCTTTCATAACTATCATGAATTATTAACACATTTAGATAGAAACAATTGATGGGACATTTGAACAAACTTTATATTTTCGTTAGACATGGTTAAAAATGGCAACCATTTATGATATGGTATTGTAATGAGCAATAGGGTGTTTTGTTTTGTTTTATTTTGATTTGAAGAAGGCTTGATACATTCTAATGTCTTTTCACAACCCCTGCAATGGAAAATGGTTTTGTAAAGATGAAAAAGGGGGAAAATTTTTACCATGAAGTGCAACACAGACGACAATGAAAAAGATAATTTAGGACTATATGCACGACTCTCAAGCAAGCATGTAGTGGGGGTCTATGACAAACAAACTAATGACTTTTCTCTCAGTAAGGAGTACAGTGAAAGAGTGAAATTCAGTGGCACCATGCAGAAACTAACTGTGACGATTAGTGACCTGCAGCTGAAAGACTCTGGACTGTACATAGGCCTGTATAAGAAATATGATGTGGAGAAAAATGAAGAAGTAGAAGAAGAAGGATGCTGCATTCTCCTGTTTGTCAATGGTAAGCATGCACCCATCTTTAGACTATATATTTTAGGCAATATTGATGCTGACAGCACTTTGCTATGCTACTGACTGCTGTGATACTAAATAACAGTGCATAATTAATTCTTTGTGTCCTACCATTTTCAGTTAGACAAAGAAAAAAGTGTAAGACAAATGTGTGGTTATTGTCAAGATTTAGCTTGTGCAGCAGCATCAAATGGGAATTATTTCAATTTCATAAGCAAAGTACAAATTCACATAAAACACAAGTAAACCCATATAGTTTTCAGTTGTCTTTATTCTAGATCAGTGTTTCCTAACTCAGGTAATGAGAATCCCCAGGTAGTCCACATTTTTGTTGTAGTCCATATTAGTTTCATGGATTACATATAACCTAGATATTAAGTCAATATTGTAATGATAATAAAGGTTCTAACATATATGTGGGTCTTGCAGATGTGGATAAGACCTTACACCACTGAACACTGAAAAATCAACTGGTAAAGGGTCATCTGCCATGTCTGAGGGACTCATCTCTACTCTGACTGCATGCACTATGCTTGTGTTTTTCCTGGTGTTTGTAGTGTTGTAGTGTTTTGCCAAGACCATGGCCTCTTAATTTCCTGTTAGTGATCATGATTGACTACAGCTAGCAGCTTCTCTGTGAAAATGTGGGTATTCGCACCTAAGGTAGACACAACAGATCAGTCTGCTGCAATTTGGATAGACTGGCCTTATATTGTTATTATAAAACTATACATGTATGCATGTTGTCAGAGTTATGCTTGAGAGAGTGCATCCGCTCCATTGTCTGCGCCGTTTTATTTATTTTTTATTTATTTATTTATTTATTTATTTATTTATTTATTTATAGGGAAGTCCATTTCCCTAAATATTTTTCACTGTAGTAATTTGCCATGCAAAGCTCTGCATTTCCCAACAAGCCACTGTCATGTGGTGCCTGTGGTTTGTTTTAGCAGTACAAGATGATGTGAATCAGGTGGATGATGCATCAAGAGAATATAACCCAGTCTATGAGGATATGCACCGTGTGCACAATAAATAAGATGATCTTTTCCCCCCACTTTGTTAAAAAATTTAATGGTTGTTTATTTTGTCATTACTGAAATGCTCAAGAATGCTTTTAAGCTTGCCTGCTGTTCTTGCATAAAAATTTTAAGATGCTGTGTATTCAATTATTGTGACATTTATGTTTTTATTTACAGTCATGTTTGTAATATTTTAACTGAAATAAAATATAATGTGGTAGTGCAGTCTAAATCTCTCTCTCTCTTTTTTTTTTAACCTTAAAACCGATTGCTTGGTTCATTACATAATAATCAAGTCCATTTTTAAATGTATATACAGTATCTCACAAAAGTCAGTACACCCCTCACATTTTTGTAAATATTTGATTATATCTTTTCATGTGACAACACTGAAGAAATGACACTTTGCTACAATATAAAGTAGTGAGTGTACAGCTTGTATAACAGTGTAAATTTGCTGTCCCCTCAAAATAACTCAACACACAGCCATTAATGTCTAAACCGTGGGCAACAAAATTGAGTACACCTCTAAGTGAAAATGTCTAAATTGGGCCAAATGAGAGATTTTCGCTCCCTGGTGTCATGTGACTTGTTAGTGTTACAAGGTCTCAGGTGTGAATGGGGAGCAGGTGTGTTAAATTTGGTGTCATTGCTCTCACACTCCCTCATACTGGTCACTGGAAGTTCAACATGGCACCCCATGACAAAGAACTCTCTGAGGATCTGAAAAAAAGAATTATTGCTCTACATAAAGATGGCCTAGGCTATAAGAAGATAGCCAAGACCCTGACACTGAGCTGCAGTACGGTGGCCAAGACCATACAGTGGTTTAACAGGACAGGTTCCACTCAGAACAGGCCTCGCCATGGTCGACCAAAGAAGTTGAGTGCACGTGCTCAGCGTCATATCCAGAGGTTGTGTTTGGGGAAAAAAACGTATGAGTGCTATGAGCATTGCTGCAGAGGTTGAAGGGGTGGGGGGGTCAGCTTGTCAGTGCTCAGACCATACGCCGCACACTGCATCAAATTGGTCTGCATGGCTGTCGTCCCAGAAGGAAGCCTCTTCTAAAGGTGATGCACAAGAAAGCCCACAAAGAGTTTGCTGAAGACAAGCAGACTAAGGACATGGATTACTGGAATCATGTCCTGTGGTCTGATGAGACCAAGATAAACGTATTTGGTTCAGATGGTGTCAAGCGTGTGTCGGTGGCAACCAGGTGAGGAGTACAAAGACAAGTGTGTCTTGCCTACAGTCAAGCATGGTGGTGGGAGCGTCATGGTCTGGGGCTGCATGAGTGCTATAGTTCATTGAGGGAACCATGAATGCCAACATGTACTGTGACATACTGAAGCAGAGCATGATCATTATGCAGTATTCCAGCAGGATAATGACCCCAAACACACCTCCAAGACAACCACTGCCTTGCTAAAGAAGCTGAGGGTGAAAGTAATGGACTGGCCAAGCATGTCTCCAGACCTAAACCCTATTGAGCATCTGGGGGGCATCCTCAAACGGAAGGTGGAGGAGCACAAGGTCTCTAACATCCACCGGCTCTGTGATGTCATCATGGAGGAGTGGAAGAGGACTCCAGTGGCAACCTGTGAAGCTCTGGTGAACTCCATGCCCAAGAGTGTTAAGGCAGTGCTTGAAAATAATGGAGGCCACACAAAAATATCGCCACTTTGGTCCCAATTTGGACATTTTCACTTAGGGGTTTACTCACTTTTGTTGCCAGCGGTTTAGACATTAATGGCTGTGTGTTGAGTTATTTTGAGGGGACAGCAAATTTGCTCTGTTACACAAGCTGTACACTCACTACTTTACATTGTAGCAAAGTGTCATTTCTTCAGTGTTGTCACATGAAAAGATATAATCAAATATTTACAAAAATGTGAGGGGTGTACTCACTTTTGTGAGATACTGTATTTAATCTGTTGTGGATGATGATAGCTGCTCTGAACAAATATCATTCTCAGCCAACTGAACACAACAGGCTTACTCAAACTGTCATCACCAAAGGCAGTGTTTACATTTAATTATTTATTTGTTTTACAGGAAATATGATGCAGACACAATTGGAAAACATTAGACAACACAGTAATATTACACCAGCTAACTCTAATCTGGGGTTATACTTGACATGGCAGCTATCTACAGTTGTGGTCAGAAGTTTACATACACTCATCATGGACAGGAATGTCATGGCAATATTTGGCTTTCAATAATTTCTTGAAACTTTTCTTTTTTCTGGGGCAGAATGATTGTACAACATACATCTTAAAAAAAAAAAAAAAGAATTTGGTTCACAATTTTAATTAATTTGGGGTTTTCTGTAATCAACACAGGACCAAAATTAATGTCCTTTAATTTGCCAAGATGAAGGCCTCTTAACTTCCTATTAGTGATCATGATTGACTACAGCTGGCAGCTTCTCTATGAAAACATAAAAAGGGTTTGTTTGACTGCACTTGCAGATTGCAGATTTCAAAATCATTAGTTCAAACAATTATATGTAAGTACAAGTTATTGGGCAGTGTTGCCAAGGTCTGGAAGAAGACCCAAACTGTCACCCTCAGATGAGAGGAAATTGGTTCAAATGGCCAGGAAAACCCCAGTAACCACCAAGGTACAGGCCTGCCATGAACTGGAAGCTGCTGGAACATCAGTGTCACTGTCTACAGTCAAGCGAGTTTTACATCATGACGGACTGAAAGGCTGCAGTCCAAGAAAGAAGCCCCTGCTCCAAAATCGATACATTCAAGCCCCATCTAATGTTTGCGGCTGACCATATGAACAAAGAAAATAATATAATTTAAAATAAATAAATTTCTCCTCATGGAAAAGTCACCATATCAACAGTCACATTCATTTTTAAAAGAGTTTACATGGAGCATCTCCCATACAAGTCCTTGTTTAAGTTGTTCCTCCAGAAAGGAGAGGATTAATATAAACCTTGCCCTCAAGCAATCAGCAGCATTCATCAATGTTGTGGTATATTAAAACAAAAACAATGGAAATTGCCAAGAATTTGTCCTATTTGTATGTATGTGTGTGTGTGTGTGTGTGTGTGTGTGTGTGTGTGTGTGTGTGTGTGTGTGTGCGCGCGTTATTTTTTGCGCAGAGAGCAGATTGAGGGTATGTGGCCTGTTTGGGGTGTCCCAGCATGTGAATGACAGATTAAGGAACATTTAAAAGCCACCTCAGCCAGAAGCCAAGCAGGATCTTCCACTCTGACTTTTCTTTTCTTTCTTTTTTCTTTTCTTTTTCTTTTTTTTTTTTTTTAGCTAAGGCATAAATGATAGGTGCATAGGAAATTAAAATAGGCAAGTAGAGTAAGTATGGATACCCATACATAATGCAGGCTTAAATAGTCATACGGCAATAGGGTGTCTACCACTTATATGGAAATATAGTACATGGCTAAAAGTATGTGGACACCCTTTCTAATTATTGAATTTGTGTGTTACAGTCACACCTATTGCTCACAGGTGCATAAGATCAATCACATATCCATACAATCTCCATAGACAAACACTGGCAGTAGATTGGGTCATACTTAAGAGCTCAGTGACTTAAAACATGGCACCTTTGGATGCCACCTTTGGCACAAGTCACAAGTTTTTGAAATTTCTCCTAGCTAGATCTGTGCTAGTCAATTGAAAGTGCTATTATTGTGAAATGGAAGCATATATGAGCAACATCAGCTTAACCATAAAGTGGTAGACCACACAAACTCAAAATACCAGGGCCATAGAGTGTTGAAGTGCATAGTTCATAAAGATCGTATATCTGAGGTCCAAAAGTGCCTCTAGAAGTAAAATCAGCACACCAACAATGCATCAGGAGCTTCATGTAATGGATTTCCATGGTATTGACTGGAGTGGTGTAAAGCACTCTGCCACTGGACTCTGGAGCAGTGGAAACGTTGTTGTCTGGAGTTATTAATCACTATCTTGCGGTCATTGATGAATCTGGTTTAGGCGGATGCCGGGACTATGCAATATATTAATGGCCATGGTTTTGCAATGCGGTGCCCAATAGGCTCATATACAATATACTATATGGCCAAAAAAATGTATGGACACCTCACCATCACACCCATATGTGTTTTTTGAACATCCCTTTCCAGATTTAGTCCCCCCCCCCTTTGCTATCATAACTTCCACTCTTCTGGGAATGCTTTCCACTAGATTTTAGAGGATGGCTGTGCGGATTTGTGCTCATTCAACCAAAAGAGCATTAGTGAAGTCAGGCACTGATATCAGGCAAGAAGGCATGGGGTGCAGTCAATATTCCAATTCATCCCAAAGGTGTGCATTGGGGTTGAGGACAGGGCTCTGTGCAGGCCACTCAAGTTCTTCCACACGAACCTTGACAAACCATGTCTTCTTGAGCTTCACTTTGTACACAGGGCATTGTCATTCTGGAACAGGTTTGAGCTAGTTGAGCTAGAAACCATTGAGCTAGTTTCAGTGAAGAGAAACTGTAAGGCTGTACAACTGTGTGCTTCCAACTATTTGACATACGACAACTATACGACAACAGTTTGGGGAAGAGCTCCATTTGGTTATGATGATCAGGTTTCAACATACTTTTGGTCATATAGTGTAGGTAGTGATGGTCAGGTGTCTACATACTTTCGGCCATGTAGTGTGTATGTGCAGCTATTGTTGTTTGGGTGCAGAATTTGGTATTTGGTATTCATAATACATTTTAATTAAAATGTGAAATGTTTAGAAACTATGCTTGTATGAGTAGGATATTGAATAGGTGTATACATGTCTAGGACTGAAGAAGGTAGAGTGGACAAATGTTTGCTTCTTTATTTCTATAACATTAAGTTGTACTTTGTTTAAGCCTTAAAATTTTAATTTAAGTAATTAAATGTACACAAATAAAATGTACGAAGAGGTGACAATGAACAACTAGTGGGAATTTTTTATGTGAGGTAATTTTGTTTGGGTCTATTCATCCCCTTATAGATCAGGATTACTGCAAACCATGACAAAATTTTTCTGACTGATTATCGTTATCCTATGATGAAACATTTCTATTCTGATGAGAGTGGTTGATGAAATGCCGCTGCAGCCAGCAGTGCTCTGCAGATCTATGCCCCTGTTGCTCAGGAAGGAGCTGAATCTTTTTTCTCACCTCCTAATTCATACCGGCATTGTTGGACTAGTTACTCTAAATTACTATTACTATATATAGTCTCTAAGCATACACTACAAAATACAGCATATATGTATGCAGGCAATTATTACCCCTACATCCATCCATCCATCCATCTTCTATATCGCTTATCCTTCTTCAAGGTCACGGGGAAACCTGGAGCCTATCCCAGGGAACGTCGGGCACAAGGCGGGGTACACCCTGGACAGGGTGCCAATCCATCGCAGGGCACACTCACATACACATTCACACACCCATTCATACACTACGGACACTTTGGACATGCCAGTCTGCCTACCATGCATGTCTTTGGACTGGTGGAGGAAACCGGAGTACCCAGAGGAAACCCCCACAGCACGGGGAGAACATGCAAACTCCGCACACACAGGGCCATGGTGGGAATCGAACCCCCAACCCTGGAGGCGAACGTGCTAAACACTAAGCCACTGTGCGCCCACCCCTACATGTATAGAATATTTGTTTTCTAATATATAAATGTAAAGACGATTTTGTTAAATTAAGGCTAGGGCAAGTTAGCGATTGCCAAAAATGCATAAAATATATTGTACACCACAGGCTTAGTGGTTAGCATGTTTGCCTTGCACCTCTGGGGTTGGGGTTCCATTCACACCTGTGTTTCCTCCCCTGTGTTGTAGGCTGATTGGCATCTATAAATTGTCAGAAGTGTGTGAATCTGTGGTGGGTTGGCCTGTCCATGGTGTCCCTCACCTTGTGCCCTGAGTCCCCTGGGAAAGACTCCGGGGAACCCTGTGTAGAGTAATGGATGGATACAGCACAGAAAATGGATAGATAGTGTTATGGAGATTACAGAAAGAAATGTCAATATAAATGGTAACCCTTTTGTTTCAAACAAATCCTCACTTTGAGTCACTTTTTCCACATAATCTTAGTCTGAATATCAGGAAATGGAAATGTCACCTCAGTTTTTGCCAGGAGGTTGAAATGCTTCATAATACTGCTGTATGCACATGAGCACAGTTTGACATATTGAAAAGCCCAACCCTAACACTACTGTAGCATCAGCCTTTTTAAAAGTCTGAGCTAGCATGACATGAATATTAGCTCCTCTTCATCAACTCCTGTCATTGAAATGGCCTAAGACATCAGACACATTCTTTAAAAAATATATATGGCATGTGCTGCACTTGATGTTAAAGAGTAAATTAAGACTTCAAGTGCCCTATTTTTGTTATCATGACACATGCACAAAGACAAGCACATGACATGCAGCAATATGCAGTTCACAGTTGGGCAGAGCAAACCTGTTTGTTTTTTTGCTGGCAAAATACTTTGATTAGGAACAATTTAAATTAGATTTTAAAACATTAAAATTTAGAGAAAATACAGATTTTAAAATCTTAAAATTTGAAAATCTTTCACCATGAAATTGCAGTCCGATGCCATATTAACACCTTCCAAATGTGTCCTCAGGCTGTCCATATGGGAACATCCTCAGCAACAGCGATTGGCCTCCAATCAGAACTCGATAAGCAGGGCACCAGGACGGACCAGGCCGGCCCGGAGAGCAGAACGGGTCAGGCCCACTGCTACCCCAGGAGCAACATGTGTAGAGCTTGTGGTTGTGACTATTAGATGTTGGTATCATCCAAAGTCTTTCCAGGTGTTGGCTTCATCTAGAACCTTCGTAGAGGCTGGTTCTGAACTGGAGCTGTCACATTCACTGATAACCTCAGGATGGGCATCCCAAAGTAGGAACAGGAAACAAATGGAGAAGGATTAGCGTAGCTGCTGTTCATTGCATATCAAGCAGAGATGACCTCGGACTAGAGGTCTCAGATAATCTGGACTTGTTATCATTTTATCTGAGATTTCTGGAGTACAAGGTTATTGTCATATCTCAGCCCAGCCACGACTTGGGTTCCGGGAAACACTGCTAACTACAAACATGGCCACTGGGGAATACACTTCCCACACACACATGCGCTCACCTTCCCCGGAGTTCTAATCACACACACCTGCATCTCATTACAAAACACTCACACTTCAGCATAAGAGAGACTTTGGAAGCGAAGAGACTTTGCGAAGTAATGTTCTGTTTACTAGTTTCTCAGCCATTCTCTAAGCCCCTTTCATGTACGTTTACTACAGTTACCTTTGACCAGTGTTTCTGTCTCTGACCTCGATTTCTGCCTAGCCCCGTTTTGTTTGTTTGTCTCATCGCCTGACCATCACCTGTTTACTGACCACGAACTTTGTCTTTTCCATTGGATTATTCTGCCTGATTCTGACACCCGCATCTGCTTCCGTCTTCAACCACGGTATGAGACAGTTATGAGACGCGTTATGTGAATGCTAAGCTAAAGAAATGTATCTTTAATCTGTATTTAAACTGACGGAGTGTGTCTGAACCCTGAACATTATCAGGAAGGCTATTCCAGAGTTTAGGAGCTAAGTGTGGAAAAGCTCTACCTCTTTTAGTAGACTTTGATATAATGCGGTATTATCAAAAGTCCAGAGTGTTGTGACCTTAAAGAGTGTGATGGATTGTAACGTGATAGAAGATTGGTTAAATACAAAGGAGCTTGGATGTTTAAGGCTTTATAGGCGAGTAGCAGTATTTTAATAATTGATACAAAATGTAAGCAGTGTAAAGCTGATACAATTGTGGCAATATGTTTATAATTTGTGATCTGGTAAGCATTCTACAGTGTAAAACATGATAGCCTCATTAAGTTATGTGAACTTATTTCTTCTTTTTAACTCCGATTGTCATGACAAGTTTTGGATATTGAACTCAAGTTTATAAGTTTTCATAAATTCAACTTAAAGTAATCCATTGTCTTGACTTGGAAAATTTGGAAAACCTGACTTTTTGAGTTGAAACAAAGGTTATCTTCAAGTTGAGTTTACTAACATTTTTAAGGCCGCAAGTGAGCTTTAAACACCTGAAATGTTTTACAGTGTAGCAGCTAATGCAGCTGTAGCTTATTTATTGAGGATGCAGGACAACCACCTAGCAGTGCCTTACAATAACCTTGAATCTTGAGGACATGAACGCATGAAGTAATTTTTCTGCATCAGAAATGGATAGCATGTTATGTAGCTTGGCAATATTTCTAAGGTGGAAGAAAGCTATTTTTCTTCCAGATCGATCTCTCTCTTTCTCGCTCTTTCTCTCTCTTCAAAGCAAAATGCCCAGGTGGGCTCCAGATTTAGTTCCAGAAAGGAAAAAAGGAGAGACAGGCTATGGGAATTACTGTTGTCTATAAAGCTTTCGAGGTATTAAAGACAGTTGGTTGGGTAAAGGTGACAAACAGCGAATACAATATCAGTTGATCAAAGTAGTGCAGTGGGCATAGTAGCAAAGTAGACGACAGTGTCTGTACTTGGTACTAATGGCAATCCCAGCTACATATGGATCCACTTTGCAATCTGACCAAAAATGCTGGATAACAATTCTTCACACTTATGCACTATGTTTGTTTTCTGCTTAATGATAAACTCAAATACACCTTGTACGTTTATAGCCCTACTTTCTGAGATTGTTGTGAAAATGCAAAAATAATGCATTCGCAGCATTGGCATGTGCGGCTATGATAGATATATTTGAGTATTTTCTTGACCATTGTTGCTAGGGGGGTTAGAATGTCTAAATTATCAGTTATTATTAGTGAATGTCCAATCAAATCAGATCTCTTGTGCCAGCAATTCAGCACTGTGCCATTTTTGTAATGACCTATGTTTTGATTTCATTTAAAGATTTTAAGTCACCATTTTAGTAGTACAAATAAAAGGCTAGCTCACACAATTTAAATTAAATTCATTCAATTACTTGTGAGCCTGTAGGACAGCTTTTATTATCAGCCAATGCTTGGTAAAACTTGGTAAATCTGGTATTTGTTTAGTTGTATTATACATTCTTTTGTTCATTGACTAATGTAATGTAAACTGTCTGATTCACATTTACTGGCCACAACAGAGTAGTTTGTCCTGATTTGTTATGGAGAAGATAATTCAGTCAGTTGTATTTAGCTGGGTGAAGTAGCCAGTTTATATTTATAAGTAGCCAGTATATATATAAGTGGCATCACTTAAGACAAGACTTTACTCAAAAGTCATGAAAATAAAGTTTGGCTATACATCTGCACTAATGGGGACATTAGTGCCGTTTCAGATTACAGTGGGTTTGAACTAACAGATTTTGTATGACTCACTTTATATTGCAATGTTCCACCCATGTCAATTCAGGCGCTTTAATTAATACATTTTTTTATTTTACTTTTGTCCAATTTTGCCCATTGCTAAGCTCTCCCATATCATACAACAGCTACCAACCAGGGAGGGTGAGGGTTAGCCTGTGCTTCCTCTGAGACACATGAAGCCAGCCTCTGCATCTTTTTTTCACTGCTGTGCATGCTGTGTCACATGGCAACGTAACACACTCAGAGGAAAGCGCTAACTGCACTTTTCCACATACATGAGCCCACAAAAGTAAGAGTAATGCCACCCCTCTCACCCTGGGAGCAAGGCCAGCTTTGCTGTCTTGTACATTCATCCACGGATGGCTGCGTCATAATCAGAATTCAAATTCACAATCTTTTAACAGCAGAGTACACACTTTTCTGTTGGGTCACTTGGGAAATAGAGCATTCAATTCTGACCTGGAAAATTGCAACTGGGCAAAAACAGGAAAAGATAACCATACACCCAACCAAATTGTACACTGTTGGATAAGATTTTTGATAGAAATAAAACAGTAGGGCAATAAAATATGGAGAATGAGAATAAGGGAAAGAGCAGAGTCATGCTCTCTTCCTTATAGACAATTTATCTTAAAAGTTAATTATAGCAAGGCCTAGCGCCTGACCAAAACGAGGAAGTGCAACACACAGCACACACACCCAAGAGCATGAAGTCACTCATACACAGACCCAGAGTAATCAGAATAACAAAGTAATCGCTAATGATTATTTCACTAAATCATACTGTACATATGCTAATGACAATGCAGAAAAAGCATATACTTACCCAAGATAAAGGAGAAAAAGCACACAGGTGATAAATGTCCTCACTCAAAATCAGCTCAAACATGCCATAAAAAGCAGAAGTTGGTTTTAAAAAACAAAGCACCTAAAAGTGCAAACTCAACAGGTCTCGAAGTCAGAGGCAAAAATAAGCGTATTGGAAAAGAATCTAAAAAAAACTCAGACAGGACATCACCCAGACATCAGATGTAATGGTATTTGGGCAAACCAGGGGTGTTTCAACTGTATAAAAAGAGAGCCCCATTTCAGGGGACTTTCAGATCACTCTGGGACGTCTCTCTGTGCGGATCTCGTGTGGTGAGCAGCAATAAACCCTTGCTTTTCCTACTCACGGCTCTCTGTGTTTTTTGTCATCCTCAAACTAATGTAAGTACTTGATGATATAACTTAGTTGTGTTTAACTTTTTGGAAAATTAGAGACAACAACACATTCTTAAAAATAGGGCCCTTAAGCCATAACATTAAAACCACTTGCCCAATATTGTGTAGGTTCCCCTTGTGCCGCCAAAACAACTCTTACCCATCAAGGCATGGACTCCATGAGACCTCTGAAAGTGTGCTGTGGTATCTGGCACCAAGACAGATCCTTTAAATCCTGTAAGTTGTGAGTTTGGGTCTCCATGGGTCATACTTGTTTGTCCTGCACATCCTACAGATACTCGATTGGGCTGAGATCTGGGGAATTTGGAAACCAAGTAAACAAATTGAACTCTTTGTCATGTTACTCAAACCATTCCTGAACAATTTTTGCAGTGGGGCAGCGCACCTTATCCTGCTGAAAGAGGCCAGTGAATACTGTTGCCATGAAGGGGTGTACTTGGTCTGCAACAATGTTTAGGCATGTTGTACCTGTCAAAGTAACATCCACATGATCCACAAGGACCCAAGCTTTCCCAGCAGAGCACTGGCCAGAGCATCACACTGCCTCTGCTGCCTTGTCTTCTTCCCATAATGCATCATGCTGCCATCTCTTCCCCAGGTAAGCGATGCACATGCACCTGGCCGTCCACATGATGTAAAAGAAAACATGATTCATCAAACCAGGCCACCTTCTTCCATTGCTCCATGGTCCAGTTCTGATGGTCACATGCCCACTGTAGGCACATTTGGTGGAGGGCAAGGGTGAGCATGGAGACTCTGCCCAGTCTGCAGCTATGCAGCCTTATACACAGCAAGCTGCAGGACATGTTTATCATAGCCAGCCAACTTTTTCAGCAATTTGTGCTACAGTAACTTTTCTGTGGGATCAGACCAGACAGGCTACCATTCACTCCCCACACACATCAGTGACCCTTGGGTGCCCATGACCCTATCGCCTGTTCATTGGTTGTCCTTCTTCTGACCACTTTTGGTAGGTACTAACCACTGCATACAACGAACACCCCACAAGACCTGCAGTTTTGGAGATGCTATGACCAAGTTGTCTAGCCATCACAAATTTGCCCTTGTCAAAGTCACTCAGATCCTTACACCTACCCATTTTTCCTGCTTCCAACACATCAACTTCGAGAACTGACTGTTCAGTTGCAGATTAATATTTACATTTGAAGACCGCAATGAAAAAATGATCAGAGTCACAAAACTGTATTTTTGGAGTTGTGCATCAACGGCTGTTGATTGAGCATTGAAGAATGATCTCATAAATGTACTTGGATTATAGAAAGATCAGGGTCACAGAATTTTCCATTTAAAATAAAGCCATGCTATGGAAAAATGATCAGAGTCCATAGCCTACTGTGAGAAAATGATCACAGTTCAGTTAAATGACCAAAATCAGCCAATAGGCTTTGAGTAATGGCGGACACCCAGCTGAGTGAATTTCATTGTTAACTTACTGTCAAATTTCTTCAACATATCTCATTAGTAATTGCTCTCAGCAAACTTCAGTACTAGATCAAACAACATGTCACGTATGAAATACGACATTCAGTGTCTAAAAAAGTTTTGTGGACCATTCAGTCAAGCTTTTTTTGATGAACTCTCTGTAAATGACAGAATTGTGGATAATATCAAGTTGAGATTGATGTATAATGTATATTCTGTGAGTTTTCAGTATTTAAGTGATGTTGATGATGCTCAGTTGAATAAATTCGTATAAGTTCATCACTGTATTACTGTGAATACCCACGAAAGAAAGACCAGAGTCATCAGCAAGCATTTTTTTCATGATTCAATTAACATAATGTAAACAATAATGGCTGATAACTTTTGGTGTCTTCATAAAGATGGGTCTAGTGAACATATCATCAAGATTTTCTCTGTTCTCTACTATTATGACATAAGAAGGTTCTGAACTTTTAAATTCAAATTGTGGAATTCAAGCATAAAGTTGACTCTGATCATTTTATCATTGCTGCCTTCGTTTACATTTTTGCATTTATTCATTTAGCAGATGCTTTTATCCAAAGTGACTTACAGAGTAGAGGTGTAAGAGCCAGTGTAAGTGCAGAATGTTTATTTATTTATTTATTTATTTATTTATTACAAATATAAAAAGGGAGCAGGGGAGGGGGGGTTGGCAAGTTATGCGTTAAAGTGCTCACAGAAGACGTCAGTTTATAGACTTTTTTGAAGATAGTGAAGATAGTGCTGTCCGGATTGAGGTTGGAAGTTCATTTCACCACTGAGGGACAGTCAGTTTGAAGATTCTGGAAAGGGACCTCATGCCTTGCTGAGTAGGCACTACCAGGCGTTGGTTGTTAAACGATCGCAGGATGTGTGAGGGAACATAAACCTCAAGGAGAGTGTTGGGGTAGGGATGTGCTGTTTCAGACAAGGTCTTGTATGTGAGCATCAAGGCCTTGACTTTGATGTGGCAGCTCGAGGAAGCCACTGGAGGGAGATGAAGAGGGGTGTGACATGGGTTCTTTTGGGCTTGTTGAACACAAAGCATGCTGATGCATTCTGAATCATGAGAAGTGGTTTGATGGAGCTGACTGGGAGGCCTGAAAGTAGTGCGTTGCAGTAGTCCAGTTTTGAGATAACAAGAGCCTGGACTAGTAGCTGTGTAGCCTGTTCACTGAGATAAGGTCTGATTTTCTTGATGTTGTACAGAATGAACCTACAGGTCTGTAAAGGTTAAAAGTTGTCATTGAAAGTTTACATGTATAATATATTAATATATCCTTAATATGTTATAATAAGATATTCAATGGTATTTATGTACTTATGTCACCTATCAGTACTTTTGGTGTTATGGCTGATCTGTGTGTGTGTGTGTGTGTGTGTGTGTGTGTGTGTGTATATATATATATATATATATATTATATATCCTAGTGAGAAAAAATCTTTAAAATCATTTGAGGAAGTCTTACATTTTGGAGCCCGAACAGAGGAGACATTGATACAGCTTGAATGTTTTTGACTGGTTGGTGATTATTATGCTGCTGTAACATATGTGCATGCTGACAGAGCTGCTAGAGTGGTACAGAATGCGCTGAGGCGAATGTTAATTAATGGGGAAATGTCAATTTAACAACAAGGCTCAAAAATAATACATTTTTGGATTGGTTAAAACCAGATGTGTTGTGTCGAATTCCATTTCCCCGTCGGAATAGGTTTCCCCCAGCTCGGCCCAGCCCAAGCGAGCATGCACAAAAAACTTACCCCGAGATGCTGTGCTCATGCCACTGATGTACTATGGCTAAAACCCTAATGTTTTTAATGACTTTTATCTGTAAAATGTTGTATTCCAGAAGTGAAATGCATACTAACAACCAGACATCGAATGGGTCGGAATTATTAAAATCTTCCTATCAAAGTAGACTTCAAGATTATAAATATAGCGGCAATAACATGACATACAAACCACTCATCAGAAGTAAGAATCAGAAGGACAGATTGGAATTTGCAAAGAAATACAGAGATGAGCCACAAAAGTTCTGGAACCAAGATTAACCTTTTCCAAAGTGATGGAAAGGCCAACAGGTTCACTAATCTTTAATGATGTTGGTAGCAGCAGAATGAATTCAGAAGTGTACAGAAATATTCTGCCTGCTATTTTACAGAGAAATGTTTCCAAAATTATTGTGAGGAACTTCATCATGCAGCAAAACACATTGCCAACACAACAAAGAACTTCATCAAGGGGAAAAATATGGAAGGTTTTAGACTGGTCAAGTCAATCAGACCTTAACCCAATTTAGCATGCATTTTATCTCCTGAAGAGGAGACTGAAGGAATAAATTCACAAAAACAAATGACTGAAAGAAGCTGTGGTACAAGCCTGGAAAATCATCACAAAAGAAGAATGCAACGGTTTGGTGATGTCAGTGGGTTGAGGGTTTGATGCAGTTATTGCAAGCATGGGATGTGCAACCAAATATTGATTGTTATTTACATTAAGACTATCTGTTCCAGTTCTTTTGCTCAGTATTTTTGCATAAACATTGGATGGTTGTTTAACACATCTAGATCTAACTACTAGTAAATGGAAGCTGACATTTTGATCTATCCTTCCATCTTTGATCTAAAACCCAAATGTCCTCAGTGTATAGCAGAAACCAAAATAATTGGCCTTGCTGTTCCAGTACTTTGGGATGGGATTGTAAATATGTTGGGAAAATATAATCTTAGTATGCAGTTCAGATCAGAAAGGACTTGTCATCAAATAGTGCCAAGAATTAGGATAAAGTGTGGTGAGGCAGCTTTTAGCCACAATGCTGCATTTAGGTATAACAAATGTCCAGTTACAATTACATTACAATTTTACAAACAATCAATAACCAGGCAGAATTTAGAGTATTTAACTATTTATGTTTATATTTTAGAACAAATTTATATTTTAAACCATTTTTTTGTAGTGTTCAAAAGTCAATGTTAAAAGTGCTCTGCAAAAACTCGATAAAATATTTCATTGATATTGGTTGCCTTGCATTAAAAACTTAGATGTGGTGTGTTATAAATAAACATGATGTCATAAGTAGCATGATTTACACATTCACTGATTTATTGAAAACTCTTATATATATATATATATATATATATATATATATATATATATATATATATATATATATATATATATATATATATTCATTTATTTTTTTTTGGGGGGGGGGGGGATAATTAGCATTACTGTGGCTTCTCTGGAACCTCTTCAAAATCTGTCAACGGGAGAGGATACATTAATACATTGTCGTACATACTACTGGACATATACAGACCTGTCAATGGCTTTAAATGGGTGGGGAATTGATATGGTAATATAGGCTACTGCAGGACTAAACTATGCAATTGAGCAATTGTGTTTACTGAAATTGAGTCTATATTTAGATTCAGACAGAGAATCAGAATCTGATTTCATGTGTAGGATGAAATACTTACCACCCTTTGAAGATCGCTTGCCCATCAGTCCAACAAACATCTCTCCATTGTTTCCTGTCAATAAAAAAGAAAATTAACATGGAGATGTGATTAGGTGCAAGAATACACTACACAGAGAGACAGATCTCTCTGTTTGTAATAGGTTTAATTTAGCTTACTTTTCCAACCAAGTTGCAGGGGTTGAGAAATTTCTGAGGAAATGAAATCAGATTCAATACATATTTCTATGCTGTTATGGAGCAGTGAGTCCAGAAGACAGCATTTAATTTTAGTTTCAGTAAGTGTACATTTCAAATGTCTTAAGGGCTTATTCTTCAATCAGTTTAATAAGTGAAATGTCAGATTCAGAGATTTGTTGCAGTTCAAGGAGTCAACTGCTCATAAAAGTACAGGTTAATAAAAACCTGTTTTACCTAAGCTACGGCCCATTAAACCATGAAACTGCTGTGACTTTGAACGCTTCAGGAGGTCGTCAAAGTACAGAGTGAAGCCAATTTCTGCTGGATCACCCTGAAAAAGCAAATGCCATTATTGTAACTGCACAAAATGATTGAAAATTAGCTGTAGCTTCTACTTGCCTACTTGAGATATGGACTGTAGATTGAGAGAATGTGCTTACCTGCCAGTTCTCCTGGGACCAGATATCCATGTCCTCACTGAAACTTGACGTACCAATGTGCAGCTGTACATATAGAGCAAAGGCCAGAATGGAAAGTTTAAAAAGCTCCATTGTGTAATTTGAAACAGTAACTAAATAAAGAAATAAAATAAAACAGACAAATGCTCTGATGGTCTATGGTCTTGCACGGCAATGAAAAAGGCAGCTGAACTCCACTCCTCTGCTGGTCATATTTATATAGCAATACCTGCAATGCCCCTCCCATCCTTCCTACTAGAGAATACACAAATTACGTCAACAATCTGTCAAGTGGACTCACAGACAGACATTTAAATTATCTTAGTTTTCTGTATTTATTGTGTCTGTCACAAGGTGTTTTTTAAATTTTACTTTGAAGTAGTCCCTTTTAGATTTACATATATTATGTAACCACATCATTCCTGTGTTCTTTGTCCATCCTTAATGCTCAGGACTCTTTTGTCCTACAACACTCTTTGTTCCTCTTATAAATAGTAATTGTAAATCCTTCCTGTTAATGTAACATGTGTCAATATTCCCCTGCATGCATTGATGTGTCCAGAGCCAAGCTAATATGATAGATTTAATTAATATTCTCCTAGTCCCACTGTCATTCTCGGAATGTAGTCTCTACAGGTGAAATAGTGAAATTGGAATGCCCCATGTGCAATTCCATGTTTACAGAGCTTACACTTTCCACTTGCAGGGAAAAAAGAGGTCAGCTACAGGGTGCTTTTCAATCTAGACCACTTTCTATTTATACACTGCATGTCACAAATTCAAAAGGGCTATCCAGATTTGAGGCTTATGTCTAGCTTCTTTATTACATGTAATACTTATTACAAGCTGGGTTTTAACAGTTGTTAATCAGATACTGCATTTAGTTGTATTCAGAATGCTAAAATGCACTAACCATTCACTTTATTAGGAACACCTGTAGATCTGCTCATTTATGCAGTTATCCAATCAGCCAATCATGTGTCAGCAGCGAAATGCATAAAATCATACAGATACTGGTCAAGAAATCAGTTAATGTTAAGATTTTAAATAAATAAATAAATAAATAAATAAATACATTTTTAAAAACGTATTCTAGCTCTTACACTTCTAGTCTGCGGACTTTGCTTCTCTAGAACTCAATTATAAATCTTGCATTGTAGCACTACTTGTATTATTCTCTGCTTGATACATCGCTTCGATTGTATTTCCTCATTTGTAAGTCACTTTGGATAAAAGCATCTGCTAAATGAATAAATGTAAATGTAAAGCTCAAACATCGACAACAACAAAAAATGTGATCTCTGTGACTTGTCATGGTTGTTGGTACAAGATGGGCTGTTTTGAGTATTTCAGAACCTGCTGCTCTGCTGGGATTTTCACACACAGTAATTCGCTAGAATTTACAAAAACTGGTGTGAAAAACAAAATAAAACATGCTATGTGCAGAGGGTCCATAGGCTGAAACATCATGTTGATGATAGAGATCAAATGAGATTGGCCAGAGTGTTCTGAGCTGACAGGAAGTCTATAGTAACTCAAATAAGCACTCTAAAACTATTGTGAACCAATTAGCATCTCAGAATGCAAAACATCAACCTTGAGGTGGATGGGCTACAATAGCAGAAGACTACATCAGGTTCCACTCCTGTCAGCCAATTCTCTGAGGCTATCTTTTGGAGACTTGCCGAAAGTGGAGAGCTGAATACTGGAAAAAGACCAGGTGATTTAAAAAAAAATGTCCAGTTTGGGTGAATCTGTGTTTCATAATAGCCTCAGATTCCTGTTCTTGGCTGACAGGAATGGAACCAAATGTGGTAGTTCTAAGTTCTAAGGCACTTTATTACCACTGTCACCATTGCTCACACATTAGGGTGCTGGACAGCTATAACTACATCCTTGTAACTATGCTAAATTAAAATTGAACTGAATTGAACCAAAGTTTGCAATGTTTTCAGCTTTCAACTTTGAATAATGTATTCCATGTGCATTACTAGTATGCATGCATTGCCTTTTTAAATGATCACCTTTCATTAGCCAACCTTTTATTTTGTTTTAAAATTACACGTGGTAAGAAATGTCTATTTACATGGATTTTACTGCAGGAAGTCTAATCTGTATTAGGTCCCATTGATATGCAGAATGATTGACCAGCTTACCATGATCTTTCCTATTCCTGTTGACTACTGGTGAGATTCTGCACAGATGGAACATTTTTCACCACCTGTGAAATGGTTCTGCCAGGTACACCTACACCCACTCAGCAAATGTGCTTTTAAACAGGTAGATGGTGTGAATATTCAATGGTTTGCAGCCATGAATCACCCTGGGATGTGAGTTCAGTACACAGGACACAGCCTGACAATATTTGAGAATCATTAGACATCACTTCATTTAGAAAACTACTGTCCATATAAAAGCTCATATGCTGCTTCTCTTTAACATCATTATTTTTTATTAACTTTACTAATGTTTAACTGACTAATGACTAACTTTACTGCAGAGATTCAACATATGCAAAAAATATAACAAGACATATGCTTTTGCTTTCCACCACTTGCTGGTACCCTTATTAATCTCTAAACAGGGTTGCCAGGTCTCAGTAATATTTCCATCCCAGTGATTTTTCTAGGAGTGAGATTCATTCTTCTTCTTTTTCTCAGTCTTTGCATCAAAAACAAGTTCACGATGGTGCACACAGATTTTGATTTGCAGTATCTCCAATATCTTGCTTTGCCTTTTTATAATTGCCTAGTATAGCCGTTATCCTCTCCATGATCTCTATTTTTCCAGTCTCAAGATCCATACCAAGGTCTTGTCAGCCACAGACTATTTTAAACTCCCAAAACTAAAAACTAAAATCTCCACCAACTCTCTTTGTTTTTTTCACCTGCAACCTCAAATCTAGCCCATTTTGACATAAAAACTGTGACCCTGGCAACCTTGTCTCTTAGCAACCTCTAAATATCAAATAACTGTATTTGGTCTGTCAAACTATGGTATCTGATACGGGCTACATCACTGGTGAATATATCAACCTTAATTTAACACATAACTAATCCAAGAGTCTATAAATGTATCCATGCTCTCCTGCTATCTGAACAATTTCATTCATATATATATATATATATATATATATATATATATATATATATATATATATATATATATATATATATATATATATATATATATATATATAAATTATGATTAATGTATAAAAATGGTTATTACTTTTTATCTACATTATTAATTGATAGTCCCTGCTGCGATTGTTCAGTATTTGCTTTTACCCATACATTGGCCAGTTAGTTAACTACTAATAGGTGTGAAAAAGGAAAATTGTTAATCTGGTTATTACAACATTTAATCCATATTTAGACTTGGCATATTTAGTGCCGACAATGTAATCAAAATGATGCAGTCTTTTCTGGTGCCATTTAACATGGCTAAGTTTGCACCTCCTGGCACAGGGAACAGGTTTTGCACTGTAATATCCTAATACTTAGCAGAATTCATACCATCAATCTTCACAAGAACCCTTGAATCATCAGGGGTCCCAAAGCATCAATGATCCACCACAATATTTTACATTCAGTGTCAAGTGACTTTCCTTGTTTTGTCACTAAACATTCTAATGTTGTGCAAGTTTTATGTTGGTCTCATATGATATCACAACACATAATGCCAGTCGTATTTATAACGATACTTCCCAGATGTTGTATTTTGAGATGATCTCAAGAAGGTCTTCTTTCATGCAATTAAATTAAATGGAGTTGTATTTATATAGTGCATTTATGAATGGACATTGTCACAAAGCAGGTTTACAGAAATCCAGATATGGATTTAGTTTTAGATCCCTAATGATCAAGTCAGAGGCGACAGTGTTATAAAAAAAATCTCCCTGAGATGATAAACCTTGAGAGGATCAAAGATTCAAAAGAGTACCCATCTTCTTCTGGCTGACACCAGATAGTGAGATTATGAATCATTACTCATCCACAAATGATTAATATAAAGTTAAACAGTGCTGAGTGTGTTGAAAGGATCTTCACTACAAGCATTAGTGTTATTTTTTATTTTTCATGTAAAATATGTGTTATTCAAGTTACTAGTATTAATGTGAAGAGCGTGCCTGATTTTCTGAACAGATCCTGTTGATATCAGGTTTTATCTTGCAAATAGCTGGCCTTAATTCTCCACCTCCAATTTTAACTTTTACGTTGACTTCTGAATGGCTAGTGCAGAGAGACCAGTTTGAATTGCATGTCAGCAAAGTCAGCAAGCTATGCCAAATGTACAGTGCAATGTGAAATACACTGCACATCTGCATTTGTGTGCTTGGCTTCTAACAGAAAAACTCTCACCTCATTCCATAATTCTTAAAGCTGTTGCAACACTTCCCCCACAACCATCTAACTTCATTGCTCTTCTCTCATGTCAGCACAAATGACGGCAAAAAGGTGTACTTTTTTAGACTGATTTTTGTCAGTCTAAATTTTTTTGCGTGATTTTTGTCAAAAGTTTACAATTTTTACAGTAGCATTCAAAATGTCATCGAGTTTCATCACATGAGTAGCAAGAGCTTTGCAGATGATCATTTTAAATCTTGATTGAAAGATTTCATGAATGTTATTCCTACAGGTAAGCATATATTAGCCTGCCTGCTGAGTTACAACCTTTTGTAATATCTTGGAGATAATGAGAAGGTTGAATATTGGCCTATAGTTACACAGCTGACAAGTGTCAAGAGCGTTTTTTTTTTTTTTTTTTTTTTTTTTTAAATAAAGGGTTTGATAACTGGATTTAGGTACATAACCAGTGTGTTAATATTTTTATTTTTTATTTATTTTTTTTAAATAGAGGATTGAGCACTTCTGGTAGAATCTGTTTGAGAAAATATGTAAGTAAGGGATCTAGTAAACATGTTGATGGTTTTAGTTTATGCTCTAAATTCTATGTCCAATATTTTTTTAATTTGCCATTGAAAAAAATGCATGAAGTCATCTCTACTGCATACAGTTAAATATCTGTGGTGGTGTTATTCCTAGTTAACTTTGTTACTGTATTAAATAAGAATCTAGGATTGTTTTGGTTATCTACTATAAAGGTAAAGAAATATACTCATCTAGTAGCACCAAGAGCCTTTTGATAGCTAAAATGGCTCAAACTGCAGGCAGTTTGGAATACTACCAATTTAGTTTTACACCATTGTAAGGCTGGTGCCAAGATATCTGACCCTGGAGAGAACTGCTCTCTGAGGACAAAGGACTCTTATGAGAATTAAAACTTCTCTCTCTCCCACAGAATTAGCAGCTTCACACGTGATAACACATCACGCTGAGTGGAGACTGGAAAAAATACACCTCACCACATTGCTTCCTTCTTCCTCTCTCTCTGTGTTGAGATCACCTTAAACTCACCCAAGTCCCATATGGAATACATAATGTTTAATGTGAATAAGTTGACTGTACATGTTTAGTATCATTCAAAAGGTCTCAGTGTATCTGGAAATATGATCTCATTCCCCCAGCAGCCATTCAAATCTCTAACATCTAGAGAAAAATATTGCATGCCATTAAAGGCATACCCTCCACAGGTCCTTCACACCAATTACCTCCTGTATGTAAATAAGGTACATCCTTCCACAGACATCAAAGCAATCACAAATGTCAACTGGCCTCCTTACTAGCGGGCCCAAATTCCAATTCTAATCACAAACAACACCATTTGGTGGACCTACAAAGTGTCTGGGTATTTAGGGGAGAGCTGGCCAAAGATTCAGGGAATCTGTAGACAGATCTCCCACAAAATTGCTGTGTGTAGTTTTCTCTACCAGGTATGCAAGTTTGATTTTCTTATGTTATATTATGTTTGAATTTGATTGTAATGTTGAGTAATGTTGAATGGAATTCTTTCTTCTTATTATTATTAGTATGATTGGATTTTGATATGTTCCTACTCGGTTAAATAAATTATTAGACTTGATAATATTCTGACTTTAATATATATATATTATATTCTGACTGAAGTTATTGTCTCTAGTGGATTACAATTTAATTTGAGAGAATCAAAGGTCTTATTTGACTGATCATTATCAGTTTGTAGATGTAAATGGAGAGTTCTCTGTGCATACTGAGGTAAAGTTTGGTATTCTGCAAGGTTCTGTTTTAGGCCCACTGCTTTTTACTTGATATATGCTATTTCTGGGTCAAATTACTCGTAAACATGGAATTAGCTTCCACTGTTATGCTGATGACACACAACACGGCCAGATGACAGACACCAGCTCAATAAAGTTGAGGAATGTGTAAAGGACATTAGACACTGGATGCTTATTAATTAACTTCCTTTTACTTAATTCAAGACAAGACAGAAGTACTTTTACTAGGACCACATGCAGCTTGAAGTAAGCTTTCTGATTACATAGTAACTCTGGATGGCATTTCTGTTTCGTCATGTGCAGCAGTAAAGGACATAGTTGTGATTATTGACTCCAGTCTTTCATTTGGCACTCATGTAGGTAATATTACTAGGATAGCCTTCTTTCATCTTGGAAATATTGCTAAGATGAGAAATATAATGTCACGACACGATGCAGAAAAACTAGTTCATGCTTTCATCACCTCTAGGTTGGATTATTGTATTATTACTGTCTGGATGTTTCAGTAGGTGCATAAACAAGCTCCAGTTAGTCCAGAATGCAGCTGCAAGGGTCCTTACTAGAACAAGAAGATATGACCACATCATCTCTATCTTATCCACATTGCATTGCTTCCAGTTGGCACTAATTATAAAATACTACTATTGACCTAATAAAGCACTGAACGGTCTCATGCCACAGTATCTGAACAAACACGTTCACCCAGGTTTGTTGCTGGTGGGGTGACTGGCTGCCTTACTGTATGTCCCAGGCAGGGCCATTTCTAGGCATAGGCCAACTAGACCGCCTAGGGTGCCACCAGCTTGGGGGCGCTGAAGAGCATCCCAACACCCTCGTCCCCACCTACAACAAAGAGAGTACCTGAGAGTACCTGGCCTGGGCATTCAGGGCTGTAGTTCCGAAGATTTTTTTTCTTTAGCCATGAATAATTCAGTAGTGAATAATTCACATAGTGAGCAGATTGTCACAATGTAACTGAATGTCAGTAAAAGAAGACTGAAGTGTTGTATTTTATCTTCAGTGAACGGAGGCGAGACCAATCAGAAGGGGTTTATAGAAAAATACATGGAAATGCTCATGTCTTATTGGCTCACAGGTCTCAGTTCTACCAAATGCTAGCTCACACAGTCAGTGTGAGGGGAAAAATTAATATACAGAATGATTTTTATTTATTTATTTTTAACCAGTAAAGGTTTTGAAACTGAAACACTAATATTCTCTCATGCTACTTAGGAAAACACGGTGTGTAAATGTTACATGAACATGATATGAGCAAAGCACAGATAACAGATAAGGACAGATAATATAGTTTGCATGTATCTGAATCTGTCACGTTTCATGACGTAACGGAGATAAGGACGGACGCAATCGCAGGTTAAGTTTTATTTAAGAGAGAGACAGGCAGACAAATCCAAAACGTAATCCACAAACGTAATCCAGCAACATGCAAAGTTCAGACGATCGGCAAACAGGCATAAACGAGGCAAGGCAGGAATCAAAGTCGCGATCACGGGATACAGGGTCGAGATACCAAACGAGAAACATGAACTATGACAGGGAACTGGGAGCGGATAACCCACCGTGAACTAAATCTAATGATTAACTCTAACAAGGACTCTAACATGGATCTAAATTATGACAAGGCCTATGACTATGAACTACAAAACAGTCTATTCTACTCTAACTCAATATTCCGCGTTGTGTGCTGGGAGGCGCGCGGTATATATGCAGACATGATCAGTGTCGTAAATGCTTGCAGCTGAGGGCGATTCAGACACACATGAAAATCCCAGCCAATGACAGAACAGGGAGGAGACAAGACAGAAACATAAACAAACACACATGTCCAAATGTCACTACTGTCAACAACGGAAAAGCAGGTGCTCGCGCATTCACGCTTAGAGCTTGCTGCTTCAAGGGGAAATCGTGACAGTAGCAGATAAATCAATACAATGATAGCTTAGTTGTGCCTCCTCTTGGCTAGCGACACCAAACTAGCCTAGTCTCGCATTAGATAGACAAAAAGTTATATATTTTTTGGTCTGATAGTCCTGTGAATAGTGATGACACCCAAGGCAAGTTTTATGATAAATCCAACTTCCTGTACCAGGATCATTGCATATCCTTCCCTGATTCGTCAAGCCCCTACCAAATGGCCATTATGCTACCTTGAGCATATACACAACAACATGGAGACTGAACCGCAAGCTTTGCTAGTTTTGTTGTCATTCTTAGCAGCCATTGTGCAGTTAAATTCTGTATTTTATAATACAGCAGCTGCTTACATGCGCAAAAGGCAAGCTATGATTAGATCAATCGGCATCAAATTTCATTTCAAGCGGCGTAAGCCCTACATGGAACAACGGTTTGGTCTAGCAACTGTTGTGGATAAAAAATGTCATAAAATAAACATAAGGGAGACCTAGCATCCAGCAAAAGGGAGAAGAAGAAAAAACGGGCACCTAGACACATAGAAGCGGGATTAGGCGGACATTGACAGATTGGAATTACACTTTAAAGATCTTTAAGAGCAGTAATAGTCAAAAAAGTCAAAAAGAGGTATACGAGCTGAGCTGAGGAGGGCTAATACACACACACACACACACACACACACACACACACACTCGTACAGTCAAGGGCGGGCAAGTAGACACAACATACACACACATAAATAACTTTAATAATATCTTATAGTAATAGAGAAACTCTATAAAAAAACAGAATAGTAGGATATGCAGGACAGTAGAACTGTAATTATATTAAGAAGTTGGAAGTACAGTAAACCGCTTTTCAAGTAGTATAAATATATATAAAATAAGAAATATAGTGCAAATATGAAAATTAATTATAAACTAGAAATACAGGAAAAATATAACTTACTCATGATTCAGATGGTGAAGATTCTCATCTCGCAAGGAAGGCCTTAATTTTAAGAGAACCATGAAGAGAGCCAGTTATAAGGGTGGCTGGGTCAAACTGCCCCCCCCCTCGAGATAACGATAAGACCAAGGTCCCTCCCAGTTGTTTAGTCTTGTCTACGTCATCTTCTATCCTCTAGGTAATTGAAAAGTGAAGTTTCTGAGGCCCTAAGGTAACTGAGAATTATGGTTTCTGAGGCCCTAAGGTAACTGAGAATCATGGGTTCTGATGCCCTAAGGTAACTGAAAATTATGGTTTCTGATCCTCTAAGTAACTAGAAACTCAGGGTTTTTATTTTCTGGGTTATTAGAAATGCCTGGGTTCTGATTTTATGTGTAAATTAAAACCCCTGGTTTCAATTCTATGTGTAAGTGAAATAGGCCTTTTTTTGGAACATAAGAGTAAGGTAAATGAGCTCTTTTTTAACCCTATTGGTAGTGAGATCATAGTCTTCTTGAAACATATGGGTTATTTAGTGTGTAAATACAGTATAAATACTGGAGCTTAAGCTCAGGGTATGGGGATCACTTCTGAGAATTCTCATCGGTGTGGATCTCGTGTGGTGGAATGGAACAATAAAGCTGGACCCTTGCTTCTTCTCACTCACGGCTGGTGTATTTTTTCTATCTCCAACTGGGCTCAGAGGTAGATGTGAGTATTGGCTTCTAAGTTGAGTTTTAAATGTTTTTGGGTAATAGGCTAAATTTGAGCCAACACAACCAACTTCCTGTTTACACTTGTATGCACTTGCCTAGTGGGCATGAATGGTCATGTGACATGCATTTTCGATCGTGTAGTGTGGCTGGAGATCGTTTCTGAAACACACTGTACCAGTGAGAAACGCCACACTGAGAAATGCCAGTGTGGACGAGGATTGTTTTCGTTTTAAAACACAGTTTTAAAACGAAAACACACTAGTGAAAACAAGGCCTTAGAAGGGTTTTTCCCTTGTGTGTGTTGGTTGGGGGGTGGCCCAAGAGGAATCTCACCTAGGGTGCCAAAATGGCCAGAAAAGGCCCTCATGTGTGTGTTTACTTTTAGCCAGAGTTCCTGCTTGCACAATAACCATACCTAACACCATACTCTCCCCCTCTCTTTCTGTCGAGCTACACATGGTACTCCTGAGATACCAGTGATCCCGACTCCTTCTGTTCTCCAGACCTGCCTGATAAATCCTGATGCCCTACTTCTGGTTGGAGTTTTCATCAGTTGGAAGTAACGTGCTGCTGGGGGATGGCACCACATGGTCCAGCCTGGAGGTCACTGGGATTGCTGAGGATGGTACCACTTAAAAATCATAAAAATGGCTTTGGACCTCAATTCATGTTTACAGTTATGTTATGGTGGCCAGGACTACAATTGCTATTATAGCCCCAGCACTGCAAATTACTACAAACAGTTTTGCACTCAAGCCTCCATCAGTGAACAGTGGATAAGTTCAACAAAACATATAAACTTCACATAAAACTGTAATAAATTTTCCTGGTTAAATAACTGCATTATTTGACCATGTTGTATTAGCACATTTATAGAAGGGACTTATTTGTAATTATACTATCCATTGTCACCCAGATGAGGATATGTTCCGTTTTGAGTCTGGCTCTTCTCAAGGTTTCTTCCTCATATTGTCTCAGGGAGTTTTTCCTTGCCACCGTCACCTCTGGCTTGCTCATTAGGGACAAATTCCTAATATATTTATTCTGAATTTATATATTTCTGTAAAGCTGCTTTGGGACAATGTCCAATGTTAAAAGTGTTATACATCCATCCATCCATCCATCCATCCATCCATCCATCCATCCATCCATCTTCAACCACTTACTCCTTTTCAGGGTCACGGGGGAACCTGGAACCTATCCCAGGAAGCATGTCTTCAGACTGGGGGAGGAAACCCTTGCAGCACGGGGAGAACATGCAAACTCCGCACACACATGGCCCTGGCGGGAATCAACCCCCAGACCCTGGAGGTGTGAGGCAAACATGCTAACCACTAAGCCACCATGCGCCCCCAGTGTTATACAAAATAAAGCTGAATTGAATTGCATCAAACACAAGTAGAATCACAAATTTAAGAATCCAAATGTATCCACATCGCTTCAAAAAGACAGAAACACACAGGAGTCCTTCTACCATGTCACTGGATACTGTCGTTGGACCAGTGAGTGGACCTTACAACCATTTACATTCTTTCATGTGGTCTGTTTTAAGGTGCATGTTTGATCGCCATATCAGGGGGAGTAATGTTATCTCTAATTATTTTTTCTTTTAAATGGGGCTACATGTCTAGGGTGTGGGGGAACATTGACATGATAAAGATTCAGTCACCTGATTAAGTTCTGTGAGGTCAGGTGGTGAACCAAGCAAGGTCGAAAACTCTGGTAGATTTTCAATAAAACTGTGTACAGTAGCTGACATGATTGTATGCTTGATGTGGTAATATGGTGAAGTGCATATGTTATGACTAAGACACATCTTAAACGATGTCATGATCTCCTCTGCAGACAATGCTGCGGCGCGCGATGTGCCCAGAAAGCCGGAGGGCGCACACGTGCACGCTCTGTGAGTGCGCATGGACGATGGTGACTTTGTTTACAATGGACATATGCACTTGTTTTGGTTTCTGTTCTGTCTCCTCCCTGCTTAGTTATTGGTTGGCATTCGAGGGTGTGTCATTATTGGTTCCAGCTGTCTGTATTCAAGCGTGATTATGTTTGCTATTTAAACCCCTCGTGTTGCTGTGCACTTCGCGCAGTATTATCGGTGAATACGTTTAAGTATGTTATGTAGGTGTTAGCCACCTTGATGCCAAACAGTCGTGTTTTCATTTCCTGTTCTTGTTCCATGGCTCGAATCTAGTTTCAGGTTTAGACCTCGAGTATATCTTCCAGTCTAGACTGCCTTTCATGTTTATTGACTTTTGTTTTTGAATAAAGACTTGAATCTGCAATTGCTTCCACATATAGTCTCATTCCGTAACAAATGTAATGAGTTTTCTACAATCCCAATTCCAAAAAAGTTGGGACGCTGGGTTTGCAAATCTCATAAACCCATGTTATTCACAGTAGAACAAAGAAAACATGTCAAATGTTTAAACTAAGGAAATTTACCAATTTAATGAAAAAATTAGGTAATTTTGAATTTGATGGCAGAAACACATCTCAAAGTCGGGACGGGGGCAATAAAAGGCTGTAAAAGTAAGAGCTAATATGCTCTTAGTTCCATCTGCAATTACTCCAGTGGCGGCCCTTCATAAGGACCTCTCAGATATAGCACAGACATGGGCCGACCCTTGAAAGCATTCCATGTGGTGTTAGTTGCATATTTATGTTAGTCTGCATGCGATAGCTAATTAGTGCAAGAGGCAGGCATTTCCTCCACTCATCTGCTAAATCTGTCTATCATCACTAGCATGTACCTTTTCCCTCTAACACTTTTCACCATGTCTGTGTAGTCTATCACCAGATGTTTGAATGGCCCTTCTGGTACTGGTATGTGCCTGTTGGTGCTGATGTTTTTTTGCGTTGTGACATTGTTTTTGGCATAAATTTCACACTCCGAAAAAAATTATCCACCATTGCCTGTAAGTACGAAGACCAATACCCTTGCTCTTTTATCTTTCTCATAATTTCTCCCCCTTTGCACAATGGTCAGTACCATGTGCATCTGAAATGAGAACAGTGAAAAGTGCAGTGGGTGCAATCATGTGTCCTTCAGATAAGCGCCATATGCCGTGTGACTCTCTAGTGGCTCCTTTCTGTTGCCACACTGCTTAGTCATAAACATTTGCCTGATGTTTTAGGCAGGCAATGCCATCTATACTAGGGTGAGGCTGAATAAGAACCATTTGTGCCATCACTGCTAATTGGCAGCCTGGGGCCTTCTTGGCCCCAATATCTGCAATGTTATTATCTTTGATAATAAAGTCAATGTTTGTGTGCCTGATATTTAACAATTACTAGACACCCAGGATGCATCATGGCAGAAATCAATTAAACTATATGTTCAGCATGCTGAATTGGCATTCCAACACTTTTTCTAAAATCTTTTTGCTTCCACACTCCATGGGAATAAGCAGATATATATTGTAGCGAGCTTAGACAGTGGTGGGCTGAGCACAGACACACAGGAGGTCGTTTCTGAGGCAAACGTGCAGAATTTATTTAAGTGCAATGAGAGTGTGAGGTGCAAAGAAGGTGCAGTGGAGTGAAGTGCTCAGGCGCCGGTGTCATCTACAGGGCTGCCGGGGCTGTGCTGGGGGTTTTCCAAGCAGCTGCAGTCCCGTTCTGCAGTCAGCCAGCACCGCAGGTTCATCCAGGGGGCAAAATCCTCCGTTTCCTCCGATTTCTCAGCAAAAAACACAAAACAGGTTACCATGCACGCCTCGGGTGCTCTCTCTCCCTTTGCGAGCGGAGGATCGTTCTTTTGCCGTGCTGTTTATTAGCCGGCATCAGTGTGTGTGTCAGTGGCCCTGCCCTGCAGCCACACACTGATTGGCTGTCCAAAAAGATGGTGGTGATGAAGCGGAGCTGTCTCTTTAGCACCACAGCGGCAGTCGCGGGAGGAACGCTCTTTACCTCTTGTGCGCCAGCTGCCGGCCTGTCGCCACAATACTTATAGTGATATATATATATATATATATATATATATATATATATATATATATATATAGAGATATATATATATATATATATATATATATATATATATATATATATATATATATATTATATTATATTATATTATATTATATTTTTGTTAATATCCAATGCATGTTTCTCAGTTTTCAATGAGTGCTCAGAGGATGTGCAGACAATGCAGACAAGCTGGTGGATGTTCTCACTGACATCTTTAACATCTCCCTGAGCAGTGCCATCATTCCAACATGTTTCAAGGCCACCACCATCGTCCCTGTGCCTTCAGTGTTTTCAGTGTCCTGCCTCAATGACTACCATCCTGTTGCATTCACATCCATCATTAAGAAGTGCTTCAAGAGGCATGTCATGAGGCACATTAAGACCCTGCTGCCCCCTCACTGGACCCCCTCCAGTTTCTCTATCCTCCCAAGCACTCATCAGATGATAGTCCACTGCACTGCTTGAATCACATCATCAGGTTCACCGAAGACAGGACTGCTGTGGGTCTCATCAGCAAAAATTATTAGATAGCATACAGAGAGTCAGTGCAGCGGTTAATGGTCTACTACAGAGGCAACCAAGAGTCTTTGAACATGGACAAAACAAAAAAAGATGGTTGTTGACTTCAGGAGAGTACAGAGCGACTACTCTCCAGTGAACATTGATGGCTCCTCTGTGGAGATCAACAAGAGCTGGTGGAGAACCTCAACTGGTCCCTCAACCCCAGCTCCATAGCCCAGAAAGCCCAGTAGCATCTCTAATTTCTGTAAAGGCTAAGAAAAGCTCATCTCCCACCCCCATCCTCACCAGATTCTACAGACAGAATACTGAAAGCATCCTAAGTAGTTGCATCACTGCCTGGTTTGGAAATTGCACCTTTTACACTATATGCTGCATCTGCAAATCCACCAGCATTGTGGATGCCCCCAGGCACCTCTCACACAATCTCTGCACCCTCTTGCCGTCTGGAAAAAGGTACCGAAGCATTTGGGCCTTCCAAGCCATCAGACTCCAGAACGCCATTTAACTTCCATTGCATGAACAAAATACTGTATTGACCCGTTACAATTTTGCTGCTAACATTGTATTTATATAAAAAATATATTGTATTTCTTTTTATCAGTATTATATTTTCTATCTGGCTGCTACTGCAACAACTGCTATGTCTATATAGGTTATATGAATATCTGCTGAACTCTGTGTGATAGTATGTTATGCTTATATTTACAGCATTCTATTATTATATTGTTATATATTTTTGCACAACCTGTTACATCTTACACTTTAGCCACACTAGACCCATGTACTGGTCAGTGCGGCACTGTGCCTACTGTCCAGTTTTAGTAATCATCATACTGTCTTTCTCTTTTTGCACACATGAACATCCTGTATAGTCTTAGTTCTCTGTACTCTAATGTAATTCTGTGTTTTATGTATCACCATGGTCCTTGAGGAATGTTGTTTCATTTCACTGTGTACTGCGACAGCTGTATATAGTTGAAATGACAATAAGCCACTTCACTTGTCTTGAATGATTGCATGGATTAAATGATTGTAACCACTCTTTAACTTTTTTGAACATAATGTTGCTGTACATCTTTCATCATTTCCCATCTTTGTTGTTCAACAGATTTGACTTGTAATTATGTGCAGTGTTTAACAGTTAGATATTAAAAACCTGAATACTGTGTTAATGAAGTGAAAACCAGTAGAGAACAGAGTGTAGAGATGTTTGTAGCACCTTTTTTTTTAACGTAAATTATTTTTTACTGTTTGTGCTTCATCAACGACTTCTGTGAGAACATTTAGAGAGATGGATAAGACATGGAAAGACAAAGATGCAGTGTTGTTCAGGTGTGTTTCTTTATTGACTTTAAAAAATGGAATGAATATGTCTTCATTTGCATTTTGTGTATTGACACTACACAGAATCAAATCTGTAAATTGTCTAAAATCACTCTTTCCCTGAACCAAAGTCTCAACCAAATAATGGTATTGTACAACCAACAACAAATACTGTATGTAATTTCAGAAAGTGTTCATGAAACATCAGGCTAGAGCAAGCACACTCTCCAGAATAGGAAAGAAAAAAAAAAAAAAAAAAAAAAAAAACACGTCTTACTTCAGAACAACACTCCTGTAAACCTAATTTTCATATTACTATAAATTGGAGATCCACTGTAGGGAAAGTTTGAGATTCATGCTTAGATCCCCTAATTATATGGGATTTTACTAAGAACATATTACGACTGAATAGCTCAGATTTGTCTTCAGAAAAAGACACACACACACACACACACACACACACACACACACACACACACACACACACACCAATTCAATGACACACAATATGGAGCAAGAACCAAAACCCTAAATAAAAAGGCAATATACAATTACGTAAATTAAAATGCACAAAAATATGCTGAATAATGCCTACAGTTTGCATACCATCATTCAATCTTTGTCAAAAAAAAAATGTATTGCAAAAAAAAAAAAACAAGAACAGAAGCCTGGTTACATAGAGTCACATAGAAGCAAGCTGAAACCCTTTAAGTAAATGTAAACTGAATTATCCTGAACTATTTCATGTAACCAAGCCTTGAGGCCATGGATGTGGTGGCTCAGACAGTGAGGGAGATGAAGCTGTTATATCTCTGGATGTTTCTCTTCAAGATTTCAGAGCAGGGCCCTAAAACACGTTCAAAGCGTGGCCTATCCAGCTTTACACACTTCAATGGACCTCTGGCCACCACAGTGGCTGCACGTGGCCTGTTCAAGAGCAGTGCTATCTCACCTGCAGAAAGAAGCACTGAATGAGTATTAATCTTTCTACCGTTTATACAATGCTTGAGATATAAGGTGTTGTTAATCTTCATTTAACATGACTATTGGTCCTCTGTGTCACCAAATCCTGTATTCTAGCACATCGCACAGATTGAGGGAATTTGGCTAGGGTAACACCTTCAACTCTTTATGTTCATCAAAGTATTGCTGAACAATGTATACAGTGTAGCAGGGTGCATAATTCCCCAGATCTCAATCTGATCAAGCATCTATGGGATGTGCTGGAAAATCTACACTCACCACTTTCTTTATTAGGAACATACAGTGAGGGGAAAAAAGTATTTGATCCCCTGCTGATTTTGTAAGTTTGCCCGCTGACAAAGAAATGATCAGTCTATAATTTTAATGGTAGATTTATTTGAACAGTGAGGGACAGAATAACAACAAAAAAATCCAGAAAAACGTATGTCAAAAATGTTATGAATTGATTTGCATTTTAATGAGGGAATTAAGTATTTGACCCCTCTGCAAAACATGACTTGGTACTTGGTGGCAAAACCCTTGTTGGCAATCACAGAGGTCAGACGTTTCTTGTAGTTGGCCACCAAGTTTGCACACATCTCAGGAGGGATTTTGTCCCACTCCTCTTTGCAGATCTTCTCCAAGTCATTAAGGTTTCGAGGCTGATGTTTGGCAACTTGAACCTTCAGCTCCCTCCACAGATTTTCTATGGGATTAAGGTCTGGAGACTGGCTAGGCCACTCCAGGACCTTAATGTGCTTCTTCTTGAGCCACTCCTTTGTTGCCTTGGCCGTGTGTTTTGGGTCATTGTCATGCTGGAATACCCATCCACGACCCATTTTCAATGCCCTGGCTGAGGGAAGGAGGTTCTCACCCAAAATTTGACGGTACATGGCCCCATCCATCGTCCCTTTGATGCGGTGAAGTTGTCCTGTCCCCTTAGCAGAAAAACACCCCCAAAGCATAATGTTTCCACCTCCATGTTTGACGGTGGGGATGGTGTTCTTGGGGCCATAGGCAGCGTTCCTCCTCCTCCAAACACGGCGAGTTGAGTTGATGCCAAAGAGCTCCATTTTGGTCTCATCTGACCACAACACTTTCACCCAGTTGTCCTCTGAATCATTCAGATGTTCATTGGCAAACTTCAGCGGGCATGTATATGTGCTTTCTTGAGCAGGGGGATCTTGCGGGCGCTGCAGGATTTCAGTCCTTCACGGCATAGTGTGTTACCAATTGTTTTCTTGGTGACTATGGTCCCAGCTGCCTTGAGATCATTGACAAGATCCTCCCGTGTAGTTCTGGGCTGATTCCTCACTGTTCTCATGATCATTGCAACTCCACGAGGTGAGATCTTGCATGGAGCCCCAGGCCGAGGGAGATTGACAGTTCTTTTGTGTTTCTTCCATTTGCGAATAATCGCACCAACTGTTGTCCCCTTCTCACCAAGCTGCTTGGCAATGGTCTTGTAGCCCATTCCAGACTTGTGTAGGTCTACAATCTTGTCCCTGACATCCTTGGAGAGCTCTTTGGTCTTGGCCATGGTGGAGAGTTTGGAATCTGATTGATTGATTGCTTCTGAGGACAGATGTCTTTTATACAGGTAACAAGCTGAGATTAGGAGCACTCCCTTTAACAGTGTGCTCCTAATCTCAGCTCGTTACCTGTATAAAAGACATGTGGTAGCCAGAAATCTTTCTGATTGAGAGGGGGTCAAATACTTATTTCCATCATTAAAATGCAAATCAATTTATAACATTTTTGACATGCGATTTTTCTGGATTTTCTTGTTGTTATTCTGTCTCTCACTGTTCAAATAAATCTACCATTAAAATTATAGACTGATCATTTCTTTGTCAGTGGGCAAACGTACAAAATCAGCAGGGGATCAAATACTTCTTTCCCTCACTGTATGTGCACCTGCACATTCATGCAGTTGTCTAATCAGTCCATCATGTGGCAGCAGCGCAATATAAAAAATCATACAGATACAGGTCAAGAGCTTTGGGTAATGTTCACATCAAACATCAGAATTAAGAAAAAGTGTGATCTATGTGACTTTGACCATGGCATGGATATTGGGACCAGATGGGCTTTGAGAAATTTCAGGAACTTCTGATCTCCTGGGATTTTCAGGCAGAACAGTCTCTAGAGTTTACACAGAATGCAAAAAAAAAAAATAAATAAATAAAAATAAATAAATAAAAAACATTGCACGAGGGACAGTTCTGCAGGTGGAAACGCCTTGTTGATAAGAGAGGTCAGAGGAAAGGGACAGATTGTTCAAGATGCCAGGAAGTATATATAACTTATATAATCTTTACAGCCGTGGTGAGCAGAGAAGCATCTCAGAATGCACAAAACATAAAACCTTGAGTTTGTAAGGCTGGTGCCAAGATGTCTGAACCTGGAGAGAACTGCTCTCTGAGAAAACAAAGGATGATTTTCTAATGAAAATTAAAATTATAACTCTCTCCCACAAAATTAGCATCTTCATCCGAGATAACACAATACACTAATTAGAGACTGGAAGATCACACCTAACTATTGTTCTTCTACATTGCTTCCTTCTCTCTCTCCCTCCACCCTCCGCTTTCTGTGTTGAGATCACCTTAAACTCACCCAAGATCCATATGGATTAGATAGTATGTTTAATGTGAATAAGAAATTGACTAAATGTGTTTGGTATCATTCAAAAGGTTTCAGTGCATCTGGAAAAATGTTCTCATTTCCTCAGCAGCAGTGCAAACTACTATTACGATCTAGAAAATGTAGAAAAATATTGCATGCCATTGAAAGCATAACCTCCTGGTTCTCTCATACAAATGACCTCCTGGTAAATACTTTGGTAAACCTTTGTCACTCAACACCATTCGCCGCTGCATCCACAGATGCAAGGTAAGGCTTTACTATGCAAAGCAGAAACCATACATCAACACTGTCTAGAAGCACCACCAACGTCTCTGGGCTTGGTCTCATCTGAGATGAACAGTAGCACAGTGGAAATGTGTTTTGTGGTCTGATGAGTCAACATTTCATAGTTTTTGGACAAAACAGCCGTTGGGTTCTCCGGGCCAAAGAGGAAAAGGACCATCCAAGCTGTTATCAGCATCAGGTCCAAAAGCCTGCGTCTGGCATCATATGGGGGTGTGAGTAACTTGCACATCAGTGAGAACACCATTAATGCAGACAAATATATACACATTTTGCTGCCATCCAGAGCAGGACAAAACCAAAGCACATTCTGCCTGGATTACAAGTGCATGAGAGTGAGGGTGCTAGCATGGCCTGCTTGCTAGCATGGCCTGCTTGCATAATGGATGATTGTGGGAAAATTCCACTTTCTAAATTTAACCAACTGGTGTCTTCAGTGCCCAAATGCTTAATAAGTGTTATTAAAAGAAAAGGGGATGATATACAGTGGTAAACAGTCGACTGTCCCAAATTTTTGGAGTGTATTGCGGTCATCAGATTTGAAATGAGTGTATGTTTTCAAAAATGTACTAAATTCCCATAGTAAAACATCAACTAATGTGTTTATAATGTGTTCCCTGAGAAGGGAAATCAAAGTTGTGTGAACTCCCTGCTGTTGGAAGCACCCTCGTGTGACTGGCATCTGAAGCTTGTATAACATCATGACTATTTACAGGCCTGCCATGATTAGGTGATGTGGCAATTAAGCGCGTCTCATGATATAAAAACGACACCTGTGAACTATTATCTGAAGCGAGACTGCATGTCGGTCATTTGTGTAATGCTCTTAAAAAGACTCATTTCCTCTCTATCTTTTAAAAAAAAGAAAGAAAAATCTGTTTACTTTTCTGTCCCTTTAAAAAAAAGGAGAAAACTATGAGTGAGAGAGAATTTAGAAAGTGTGTTATGCCTTGCTCCCGTTTCATCATGGGGACAGATGGACACACTTTCTGTGTGAAGTGTCTATGAGTGGAGCACACCAGGGCAGCCCTCAAGAGGTCTGACTGTGCACATTGTTAATGCCTTACAATCAGGCAGCTCCTCTCCGCTCGCTCTCTTCTCAGCCGAAGGTAGTTAGGTTTCAGAGCCTCGCGGGTCTCGTCCTGGGGATCTTGTATGGATCTGGAAGAGGAGCCGGAGATGAGTGCTGCTCTATCTCTTACTCTGTCTTCCGGGTCCGGCTCTTTCACCACTCACGTCAGAGCTCGCATCGTGATTCCTCCTTCCACTATGGAAAGCCAAACAAAAAAATCCTCTCTGACTCCACAGAGCCAGAAGGGTGTGCCAAAAATGAAGAGGAGCTCTCAAACATATAAAGAGCTGCTTAAAGTGATTACTAAGGATGGATGAGCTTTTTTCTCCCCAGTGAAAATAAATCTCCCTCACACTGCAGAAAACTCCCCTTCTTTCCAGAAGTGCATGACAAAATATCACGCGTCTGGGGAAAACCATACATAAGCCATATTTATAATCCCACGATGTCAGACTATTTGGCCATCACGGGGAATGAATGATACAGCTATTTAGCTATGCCAAAGGTGGAGGAGGCACTTGCGAGCTACCTCTCCATTACCATATGGCGTCGTTCAGCCAGTTCCTTGCTCGTTGTGTCAAGCCAGCACTAGTGCAAGGGTGGCACAGAAGGTGAGTGTGGTGGCCCGCAAACCGGGTGGCCACAGTCGCAGCCTGCTAATAGGCCTCATCTGAGAATGGATCATAAAGGCTGAGTAGACAAAGAAGGAGTGGTCCTGAGGGGCGGCAGAGGGACATATCAGGGGACATGAGGTTGTTAGGGCAGTTCGCCTCAAGTACTACTGTAGGGCCTCCCCTAGCCAAGGCCGTCCCAAGTTTTCAGTGTTCTCTGGTCAGCGAGCTGTCACAGGGTACCGAAAATCTGATGCTTTCCCTCAAATAGAATGTGCAACAGTTAACATCACCAAAAGACCATCTGGCAGCGTGGAAACTACTGCCAAAATGTGTCTCCATGGGTTTTGTCTACCATAGAAAAGAGTTACCGGGTCCAGTACAGAGCTCAATCCCCGGTTCAGATGTGTGCTCACCACAGTAATCAGCACAGAGCAGAGCCCAACATTAGCGCAGAAAGTAAGATCCCTCTTGGATAAAGGGGCCATAGAACATGTATCCAGTTCTCTGAGAAGGGGTTTTTACAACTGTTATTTCCTGGTCTGCAATAAAGATATGAGTATGCGGCCAATTTTAGATCTGCATCATCTGAACCGTACTCTTCGGACATACAGGTTCAAAACGCTGACGCTCAAACATGCCATTACACAGATTCAGTTTGACGAATGGTTTGTGAGGATAGATCTAAAAGATGCATATTTCCACATAGAAATTTTGCCCAGTCACAGGATGTTCCTGAGGTTTGAATTCGGATGCAATGCATACCAATATCTTCCTTTCAGGCTAGCTTTGTCCCCTCGCACCTTCACAAAATGCATGGATGCCATTCTGGCTCCATTGTGACTCCAAGGCATCTGTGTACTAAACTACCTGGATGACTGGATGGTCAATTCTAGCATGATCCAGGGAACTGGCGATTCAACATTGAGATGTTGTTCTTGCCCACAGGAAAAGCTTGGGGCTCAGGTTGAACCTCAAGAAAATTATGCTTTCTAGAGTGCAGAGGACAACTTTTCTAGAGGTTATAAGGATTCTACTATGATGAGGGTGTTTCTATCCCCAACATGTGTAGGGTTAATTCCATCCACATTGAGCAAGATAAAGCTGGATCTGGGCATCACCTGCTTATGACAGCAGCAGCCAGGGTCATACCATTGGGCCTATTGTACAGGAGACCGTTTCAGCGGTGGCTGAAAAGTTGGGGGTTTCATCCAGGGATGAATAATCAGGGTCATACGGCGATGCCTACATGCTCTGAGAAGTTGAAGGTGTCCCCGGTTTCTAGTCTCGAGTCACACTTTAGGGGCATCTCCTTATCGCAAGATAAGGTAATGTCATTCACCTCCCTCATGGGCAGGGGTGTCCAGCTCACAGTCTCTGGAGTGGCCCTCATCTGGAGTGGCATATAAATCGCCTAGAAATAGGGCAGTATTTCTAGCCTCCGAGGAGACAACACACTGCCCGCTGTGGTTCACCCTCACTCCTCCCACACCATTGGGGCTGTAGCTCATAGATTCTGGTCTCGCAACTGAGGTTGTAGAGGCCATGTTGAACGCATCCACAAGGAAATTGTATGCAATCAAGTCACGACTTTTTGTCTCGTGGTGTGAAGAACGTCAACTAGACCCAGTGAACTGCGTAACAGCTACAGTCCTGGAGTTCTTATGAGGATGTTTCTCAGCGGGGATGGCTCCTTTTCCAATCAGGGTCTATGTGGCTGCCATTTCGGTCAGCCACACACCTATTGATGGAACCTCTGTGGGGCAACATCCTCTAACTTCGAGGTTTAGGTATGGTGTCAGGCAGCTGAGGCCCATCTGCAGACCACGCATACCTTCCTGGGATCTTATTGTGGTCCTGGAAGGTCTGTCAGGTGCCCCATTTGAGCCCTTAGATTCAGCCTCTAAGAACTTTCTGACTCTAAAGGTAGCTCTTATGCTCGCCCTGACATCTCTCAAGTGAGTAGGAGATCTACAAGCTCTCTCTGTTGCCCCTTCCTGCCTTGACTTTACCCCTGGACTAGCCAAGGCCTTCTTATATCCTAGGCCAGATTATATTCCTAAAGTTCCTACGTCTACTGCCCAGCCAGTAGTGTTGCAGGCTTTCTGCCCTCCGCCGTTCCTCACACCAGAACAAGAGAAATTGCACCTAATGTGTCTAGTAAGGGCTCTCTGTACTTACGGCCACCGCTCCAGCCAGTGGCGTAAGTCAGAGCAGCTGGTCTGCTTTGGCGACAACAGTAGAAGTGATGCTGTGTCGAAGCAGCACATCTCTAACTGGATAATGGAAGCAATTTCTTATCGCTTATGAGAGACGCAGTCTCACTACGCCTCTGGGCATAAGGGCTCATTCCACTAGGGGTGTCGCCTCCTCAAAGGCTTTGTCCAAAGGGGTACCCTTACAGGATGTGTGTGCTGCAGTGGGGTGGTCTACACCACACACATTCATTCGATATTACAGCCTGGATATACATTCCACGCTGGGCTCAAGTGTCTTGCAGTGACCCTCGGGCTTGGATCTTTTTGTGCAGGTCATACCCTCAGTATGACAGAGTGGGTATTGTTGTTCCCACAGCGTGGAGCTCAAGCAGTGTTGAGTCCCCTTGGAAAGGGAACGTCTGGGTTAATCCTGTTCCCGGAGGAGGGAATGAGACATTGCGTAGCTTTGTCATACTGGGGCATGCCTGTAAATTGCATCTTAACTTCAGATAATAGAGGCTGATGGCGCAGTTCACAGGTGACGATTTTTAGATCACACGACACAATAATTGCAACGTCACCTGATCACAGCAGACCTATAAATAGGCATGATGTTACACAAGCTTCAGCTGCCAATCATGTGCAAGGGCACTTCCCACAGTGTGGAGCTCAAGCAACATCTCGTTCCGTTCTCAGGGAACAGGGTTACATGCGTAACCCAGATGTTTTCAATATAGTACAGGGTGAATTGAATTTTCAAATTATTCTTTTTGTTAGTTTTTTTCCATACTGTCCCAACTTTTTCGGAATTGTGGTTGTACATGGACATTCTAGACAGTTGTGTGCTTTCAACTATGTGGCAACAGTTTGGGAAGACCCACATATTGATGGTCAGGTAAGCCACACACTTTTGGCCATATAGTGTAAATAAGAAGCTCCTTTTTCAGAGTAAGAAGTGTGGGCTTGATGAAGTCTGAATAATTATTTCAGTTCGTATAATATAAGCAGTGTTTTATGACGAATAGTCTACTTTATTATGCAGCCTGTTGAATGTATTGTTCAATATGTTGAAGCATTGAATTGTGAGCCTCATTCTGAAGGGAAGAAATTATATGATACATTGTATATTTATGGCCATAGTAGTGATAATCATTAGGCACTCACCAAAGTAGTCAGAGGGTCCAAGGCGGCCTACCTCTACATACTCCTCATTGTCAGATCTGCGCTGCAGGACAGATGCTGTCCCCTGAAGAAAGTGAGTGTGAGAGAGAGAGAGAGAGAGAGAGAGAGAAAGAGAGAGAGACAGACAGAGAAGTGCATCTGAAAGATTAGATTCCTTGCTTTATAGAAAAACAAATAAAATCTCACACTCTGAAATTCACAGAACAAAAATTGTCTAAAGATTTAATAAACTATCAAACACATGATCACCTTTTACTGTACCAGTGAAAAATGTATGTACTATATGCTGGAAATGTGAAATATTCAGAGGTGGGTAGTAACGTGCTACATTTACTCTGTTACATATACTTGAGTAACTTTAAAAAAAAAACTTTTAAGAGTAGGTTTAACTTATATTCTTACTCAAGTTAATTTTCAATCATATAAATGTACTTCTACTTTGCTACATTTGGTGGTGTTCCTCCATTACTGTTAAATGTTAATGAATATATGTAGTTATGATAATTTGTTTATATCATGTATAATGAGTTCAGGAGTCTCGCGATATGCTGCAGTGGTCTGAATGAGGAAGCAACAACCGCTCACTTTTTTAGCAGCTCAGTCCTGGAGAGGGGGAAGAAGCGAGCCTGTCGAGGGAGGCAGGACACATACGCACACACACACACTCACACAAACAAGCATACTAACAAACCCAACCATGCTCTCTCTCTCTTTCTCTCTCTCTACAAACACTTTCTCTTCTGTTCTGTTCCATAGTCTGTCCTTTTGTTCTCTGTTATCTTGTTTAAATGCAGATGCTGAAAAGTTTGTGTTGTTAACATGTTAAGACTGTCAACCATTGGGAAAATGTTTGTTTTTTTGTGTGTGTGAGATTTTGTGTTGAAAACGACAGGTTCTGTGTTATTGTACCCATCACAGGACTGGGGTATGCTGCTTTGTCTAGAACCCAGGTTTTTTAACATATAAACAGAACAGACAGACTTTCAAGGAGAGGTGTGACTTACAGTTTTCAGTGTAGTCTGAGATTATGGATTTTCCCTTCATTTAAATCAGATGTGAAGTTACTACAGTAGTAACTTGCTACATGAGTAGTCTTTTCATTGGTTGCTTTATTACTCTCACTCAAGTGTTTATTAACATTATTACTTTTACTGGTACTTGAGTAATTAATTTGATAAGTAGTTTTACTTGCAGTTGAGTAAATGTTTTGGCTACTCTACCCACCTCTGCCAATATTGTATATTATTATTACACACATGTACATATACACTATAGCTGCTGCACGAATATGCTGAAAACTGACTAGAAAACAAAAAAAAAAAACTATAAATGTGAGCGTGACACTTATTCTGGGTTTCGTCAGAAATGAGGACGCGGGAGGCAGGCTTGGGACAACTCAAAAGGTGCTTTATTCTATTTATTTTATTTTCACTCATTTATTTTCACATGCATGCACACATGCACACACAGCTATATGATGGTGGCTTTCTCTCGAGGTGCTCATCTCCTTCCTTTTTATCCTCGCAACAGCTCACTGCAACACAGAACATTCATTAGCATAATTCCCTGCAGGTGCACAATCCTTACCACTCACCTTCTTTGGCTCCGCCCTCCATTCACAAACCGATGCTCAAGCACACCCCCGCTTCCACATACCTCCACCAGCCTACTCAGGCCGGGGAGCCATCCGGCCTGCTACCGAACCCCACCGACCACCCCTCATTCCCACCCCAAAAGAGGAAATCCACTACAGCCATCTCTTGTTTCCCCCCGGCTGTGGACCACCTTGAACTTAATTGGCTGAAGTTCCAGATAGCAATGGGTGATCCACATGTTGGCATCTTTCATGCGGTGGAGTCATTGGAGTGGGGCATGGTCTGAACAGAGGGTGAAGGCCCATCCCTGCAGATAGTACCGGAGGGTGAGGATCGCCCATTTGATGGCCAGACACACCTTCTCTATCATGCTGTACTTAGTCTCTCACACAGAGAGATTGTGGCTGATGTACAGCATGGGGTGCTATTTCCCCTCCACCACCTGGGACAACACGGCCCCCAACCCTCTGTCTGAAGCATCCGTCTGTAAAACAAAAGGGAGCCATAAGTCAAGAGAATGTAAAAGTGGTCTCTGTGGTCTCACCCTTCAGATGACCCCGGCATATGCATTGTGCAGGTGCAGGATTCTGTCCATGAGTCGCTGAAACATCGCTGGTGCTCCAAACAACCCAAACTGAAGAGTGACAAACTGGTGTAACCCAAACAAGATATTCTAGTCAAGGGAATCTGCCAATACCCCTTTGTCAAAACCAGCGAGACATTGGGTATGCATAAAATTTAAACTCTGAATGAACTTTTCTAACGTCCACACAAAATCTGATTGAACTGTCCATTTTGGGAACAAAAACTACTGGGCTGGATCAGTAACATCCTCAATTACTCCCATATACAACATGGCTTTGAGCTCATCCCGAACCACCTGTTTTTTATGCTTGGGTAGATGATGCTTTTCATCACCCTTGGGGGTGTCTTTATGTGAAGTTCTACGAGATTAGTGTGACTGAGTAGACGCAAGAACACGATGGAAACTTCCACCTGGAACTTGGCAACGTCCGTGATTTGGGACAAGGAGAGGTGGTCTCCATAAAGAAGGGTCCTTGCCAATTAGTGAGTAATTCAGAGCTTGATGTGGTAAGCAAAATGAGCATTTTATCTCCCAGTGCAAACTCCTGTAGTGGAGTACCCCCTTTTAAACAGGATTAACATTCTTCCGCCTGACACAAATTCTCCTGTGTTATGTGACTTAAGGTGTGGAGTTTTGCTGTCAGGTCAAGAATGTATTGAATTTAATTTTTACTGTTAAAAGGCCCCTCCCCCAATTTTCCAAAATGACATTGAGGAAGCTGCAAGGCTTCTGCCTGTACAATAATTCAAAGAGGAAAACCCCGTGGAGGCTTGTGGGACCTCCTGCACTGCAAATTAGAGAGGCTCGAGCCACTTAGCCTAATTCCATGTATCGTCATGAAGGAATTTACAAATCATGTTTTTAAGTGTTTGATTAAATCATTTGACCAGCCCATCTGTTTGTGGATGATAAACACTGGTGCAAATCGATTTAATACCCAACAGTTCATACAGCTTGTCCGTGACATGAAAAATGTGCCCCAATCAGTTAGGATCTCTTTTGGGATCCCAACTCATGAGCTTACACAGAAGAGTGCCTCCACAACGCTGCATACTGAGATGTTACGGAGAGGCACTGATTCCAGGTATCGTGTTGCGTAGTCCACTAAAAGTAATATAAAGTGATGCCCTCATGCATTCCAGTCTAATGGCCTGACAAAGGTCCATACCAATTCTTTCAAAGGGTACCTCAATTAATGGAAGGGCTACAATGGTGAATTTGAAGTGGCCAGCAGATTCACCAGCTGACATTCGCAACATGTTGCACACCACCAGTAAACATCGTCACAAATACCTGGCCAATAGAAATGGGCCAAGAGTGAGTTTAACGTTTTTTCTTGTCCTAAGTGAGCCATCACTGGATTATGGTGAGGCGCGTGGACTAACAATTCCAGATGGCTCTTCAGGACCAACAGATGGGATGTTTCTTCTTGGGTTTGAGTGTCACTTGAGATAATCTATCTTTAATAAGAGCAAAAATAGGGGTGGGATTAGCGCAACATCAAGCTGGATTCGCTGACCATATATTACTGTCACTTGGTTAATGGCATTCTTTAGGGTCTTGTCATGTGACTGCTCCAAAGGGAAATGCCCCAGGGGAATCCCTGCCAAGATTTGAAGGGTGGTGCTATCCCCACCCTCCGTGTCCCTGACATGGAGCTGACATTGAAAGACCTGGTGCCACCCCCCATTCCACACTGTTTCTCACGACCACAGCACACATACAAAAACGTTTATTTAGCTAATGCTCAACACCTTGGCCAATTTGTTTCCAGGATTATTGGATGGGTGGGGTGAGGACTAACCGCTGACTCCACTATGTTTTTTTGCCCCCAGAATTTTATGATAACCAGCACTAATGGATATTCAAAATCATACCCATGCACACACCTCACCTTCACCATATGTGCATTCACTAATGAACCACGCACCTTGAACCAAGCATTGCTGAATTGAGGTCTGGTTGCAGCCTGAATCCACCAATGCATGGTATGTACCCCCTTGAACACTCACTGCTACACACGTGGCTGGAAATGGGGGGGGGGGGGGTTTCTGATATGTAATGTTTGTAAAGTGTTTTAGCTGTTATTTAAGCAGACTTTCAAGCCACTATAGGCTTTTATTGTACCAATTTTTATTACTATTACACTGACACAAGCTGTCACTCTGTTTTTTTGTTGATAGTCAAAAAAGGCAAGACAGAGAGAGAAAAGTTTGAAGGGGAGGGAGACAGCCAGTTGGGCAGGATGAAAAAAATACTATATTGCTTTGGACCATCTGGCAAAAAAGCTCGGAATAAGAGGTCAGATGGTCGTGATATGGAAGATAAAGATGAATGAACTGTGTTTGTTTTATGCCTCACATTATTCCTGAATGACCTTTCATGTGTCTGTCTTGATACTCAAAAATGCATACTGTTTGCTGGAGACATTAAAAAAATGTGACATGTGATTATACATTACGGAGGTATTTATATTTATATGTTTATATTTACACTATATTCACACCATGGACTGTTAATCTGAAAGTGCTCAAATAACATGGGGCAGAGAAGAGACAGACAAAGGGAGAGAGGGAGGAGAAGCACGAGTTCTGTTACCTGGTTTTGTTTCTGTGGTGCAGGGATGGGGAAGGGCAAAGAGGAGGACCAAGAGAGTTTAATACAACTGAGCAGTTGAGGGTTAAGGGCAGCAGTGGCACCTTGGTGGTGCTGGGATTTGAACTCAGAACCTTCTGATCAGTAGTCCACTGAGCTGAACTATTATATTTAAACCATGAAATAGGAAAGAGAACCAGTTTAACCATCTCACATCTAGAATTGGATACAAACAGTCATCTTTTTTCAGAGCAAGAAAATACATTGTTCTGTTTTTAACAGTAGGGTGTACCTTACTATAGCACCTCTAGCCAAGAGTGAATGAACTCACTGACCTACTCCAGCTACTGGCCTGGATGTGCTTGGCATAGCTGGATGAGGGCCTCCCCCACACCTCTTCCTGCTTCTATAGAGCATTAGAGACGTTACAGATATGTTCAACAGTTGGAAAACAAATAGTGATAGGAGGACAAAATAATGTTCTCTATTTATTATATATTAAAAGGCATCTCTGCTTGCAGATATGGGCAAACTGATGTGTAAGAAGACATGCTTGGATCATCATATTAAGCAGTATGTTTTCCCAGTAGTTGCTGTGTGCACAACAAAGTCCCAGCAGGCTGTCCAGCTCTTCCAGGGAGAACCACAGCTGGCTATATGTTGATATGGCACTGGTGATGAGTTCCAGTGACAGGTCAAACCTCTTTTATATCTGAGGTATCACCCCTGAGTATGGAAACCACACCCCTGTGGGACTTTATCTACTGCATCACTTTACAGCTGGCAGATGAGCTGTTCTCACTGAGGCCATGAACTGGGCCCACCTAAGGTGCAAGGTAGAGCAAGTGCTGTTTGACCACATTCCAGACCCCATGGTTGATATAACTGTCACAATATTGTCCGAACATCAGGGCCAGATGGACTGTCATTGATTCCAGTTGGTTGATGTGTTCTGACCTTACACTTATGTGTCCATTCACAGTCCTTTTTGGAATGTTCAGAGTTCTAGCAAGCCTAGGGGATTACTGACATGTTATCAGCACCTTGAACAGACACTGACACTGCATGTTGACTGAATCAAATTGTCCAGCATAAAAATATCCACCAAATTTTAGGGTGATGAGTGCCTAAAATTGTCATTGAATCCAGCCTCATACAAATCAACTGTGTGTGACATATTTTGGTTTTATGTTTGGTTTAGCTTTCTTTGAGTTTACTGTGAGTCTGAGTGCCATAAATTGTGTGAGGAGGATGTGTTCTTGATCGCCTGCTACTTGGTGAGGATGAACTGTAGTGATCCATCCAAATGTGGCAGTATAAGGGCAGAAAAGGTTACCTACAAAGAGATTGAAAAAACAGTGCTGCAAGGGAGAGGCCAAATGGCAGGACTTTGAATTAGCCTTGGAGATCACATCTTAAAAAGCATTTGTTTTCCAGAGCATTGGGAACATGAAAATAAGCAGTAAACACGTCCACAAACACAAACCAGTCATGTGGTTGCACAGCCTGGACTATTATATTTAAACCATGGAATAAGAAAGAGAACCAGTTTAACCATCTCACATCTAGAATTGGATACAAACAGTCATCCCTTTTCAGAGCAAGAAAATACTTTGTTTTGTTTTTAACAGTAGGGTGTAGTTTACTATAGCACCTCTGGCCAAGAGTGAATGAACTTCTTATAAAAGAACAACAATTTTGCTGTCTCTTACACCAGCGAGACCTTGAGCCATGAAAAAACTGACCAGTTTGTGTCCAGTATCCCTGTGAAATTAGGACTCACTAATGTATTACATCTGACGTAGACATCAAATGAGCAATGTGCTCATCTGTAAAACTCCCCATTGCCATCCTCTGCTTGTCAGGGATGTGCTGCATAAGAATTTTCATTGGTGGAGATGGGGAGGATCTGTATAGGGCCCTTTAGATGCTGGAGCTGAGGTTTAGCATGAGTCCATTCTGACATGCTCTGTGGACATGTTCTGTGGCTCCAAAACCTGCAGCCTCCTACCTCCTACCCAGAGGCTTTTCAGTAGCAGTTCCAAAAAGTGACCCCCTGAAACAAAGCAAATTCCACAGGGCTCAGGGATTTGCACACATCAAGCAGATAGGATTGTGCTATGGAGATGGATGTAAATGACAATAACACACCTGGAGATATAAAGGTGGATCTAAACCAAACTAGCTTAGAGCTGACCCATATTTTGAGTGAAGCTCCCTTAGTGAGGTGTCATCTGCAATTGGAGACTGCTTCAGTACTAGCTGCATAAAGTTAACATACTGTCAGTGTGTGCTGCACATGACACAATATTGAAATTCATCAGTGAGATTGATGAGAGCCGTCAGTGCATCAATGACACAATATTGAAATTCACTGATGAGAGTCATCAGTGCATCTGCCCTTATTACTTGGGCAATGCACAGCTTGGTGTAATCCTTATTCTGATGAGACCAACAGTGATGCAATGCAAGCATCAACAGTAGTCATATGGTCAAATCTGACCATCTCATGATTTATCTTATTAGCCAGAACATGCACTACAGAGCTCTGGCACAGATGAGACAGGACCTGTTAGAATCCCAACTAAAAAAAAATAAAGTCTGTGACATAGCAATGCCTGCTATAACAGGTGCAATGTGTTCAATGATGTAGTTTGTACTGCACCTTCCACACCATTTGGGTCACAGCCATACGCTGTTAGAGAGACTGACATAGGAGAAAGAATGATGATGGAATGAGAAAGATGATACTAGTCTTTATAGCCGATGACCACCCAGCTTTGAAAGTTTCAGTGTTGTAGTATATTTGCAGTGTATAAGTAAGAATGATACTCTCTCAGATTTTTTAGGCTTTGAGGTGGGGAGGGAAAAGAACGGATCTGCTCATGATCCAAAACATACAAGCTCATCTGTGAAACATGGTGGAGATAGTGTCATGGCTTGGGCTTGCATGGCTGCTTCTGGAACAGACTCACTAATCTTTACTGATGATGTAACTCATGATGATAGCAGCAGAATGAATTCAGAAGTTTACAGGAACATTGATCTGCCAATTTACAGAGAAATTCATCCAAATTAATCAAGAGAAACTTTGTCATGCAGCAAGAAAATGGTCCAAAACACACTGCCAAGTCAACAAAGGACTTTATCATGAGGAAATGTGCACAGTTTTTGACTGGCTAAGTCAATCACCAGACCTTAACACAATTGAGCATGCATTTCAGCTGCTGAAGATTGAACTGAGGGGAGAAACCCCTGAAACAAATAAGAACTGAAAAAGGCTACAGTAAAAGCCTGGAAAAGCATCTCAAAAGAAGCAACCAACAATTTGATGAGGTCAATGAGTCACACACTTGATGCAGTTATTGCAAACGGGATATTCAACCAAATATTATGTGTTATTTACTTCAAATTACTTTGATTTATTTGTTCCTATATTTTCGCTCGCCTAAAGATTGGGTTGTCTGAAACAAAAGGTTCTATATTTTATGTTGTTTAACACATGTAGATAAAATAAAAATAATAGTAAATAAAAGCTCAAATCCTACACTGTTGTCTCATATCCATCTTTTGATCTCAAACTCAATGTTTTTGTTGCATAGCACAAACAAATGAATTGGCCTTGAATTTCAATAGTTTGGAGGGGACTGATTTACTGTATCTAACAAAAATGGTGCCATTCATTAAAAAATACATTATTGTCCTCAAATATACATAAAAAAAATAAATCAAAACACTGTCTGCTGACTACTTTTCACTTTAATTATCTACATACAGCCTCTGATGTAAGCGGGTCTTTGTTCTGGAAAGAAACTGGATTGTTCTGGATTTCAATCTGTCTGCTCAGAACAGGTGAGTAACAGCATCAGGTTTGCTATGGTAAAACTCAATAATATGTCTGTCCCTCACACATTGGCACACACACTGGCACACACACACACTGGCACACACACGCACACACACACACACACACACACACACACACACACACACACACAAACACACACACACACACACACACACACACACACACACACACACACACACACACACACACACACACACCTCTGTGATGATGAAGAAGTCATCCCCTGGTTCTCCTTGCACCACAATTTTTTCACCATCTTCAAACTGTACAGGCTCCAAAGCATCAGCCACTGTCAGCCTTTCCCACTTCTCCAGAGATTCTAAAACAGTACATGAAAGAAACTTGAGAGTAAATATGAGCAAAGAAGGCTGTGAAAATTGTCTTAATTGTTTAACCTTTTGAACTTTTGTTCACAAAAATTCTCTGCTCTCATCGATATCAAACAATTGCCAACACAACACAGGTTTATAAGAAAATATCTTTGTCAAATATAGGTGTGCAATAATTTAATAATAATATGAGGTAACAGAAAGGCCAAATTCAGTAAGTCATTCATAACAATGGGTAAGACCAAGGAATATAGTTGTGATGTGCGGCAAAAGGTTGTTAAGCTTCACAAAATGGGAAGTGTCTATAAGAATATAGCAAAAGCATTGAAAATGCCCATTTTCTGTCAGAGGACCTAGATATTTTGTTAGGATACATGGCATCACAGACTCTATCAAATATCAACAGATATTAAATGAAAACCTGACTGCCTCTGTGAGAAAGCTTAAAAAGGGTCATGGCCATGGCCATGGCTAGAAGATGAAAAACATACATCAAAAGAAAACATACATCAAAAACAACAAAGAAATGGTTTACTGACCATAAAATCAAGGTCCTACCATGGCCATTCCAGTCCCCTGACTTGAAACCCATAGAAAACCTGTGGGGTGAACTGAAAAGGAGAGTCCACCAGCATGAACCTCGAAATTTGAAGGATCTGGAGAGATTCTGTATGGAGGAATGGTCTCAGGCATTATAGGAGAAGACTCAGAGCTGTTATCTTGTCAAAGGGAGGTAGCACAAAATATGGACAAAAGGGTGCCAATAACTGTTCCACACCTATATTTAACAAAGTTTTTTTTTTTGTAAACCTGTGTTTTGTTTGCAATTTTTTGATATCCATAAAATCAGAGTATTTTTGTGATTTTTTTTTCTCAAAAGTTCAAAAGGTTAAACAATAAAGACAATTTTCATAGTCTTCTTTGCTCATATTTAACAAGGGTGCCAATATTAGTGGAGGGCACTGTATATTGTTCTATGTAATGTGTACAGATATATAAAGAAACTACTTACATTTCCTCTAAAAACATTATTTTGTAAAGTAGTAGTATTTTTGCTCAGAGAATATAGGCAAAAGTGGCCTACACACAGACCTCTTCCATAAATGTTAAGTGAATGTCTCCTAACAAAAAATTTCACCACATCAACAGTTATACATTTTAATTAGTTAAACAACCTGTTTTTAAATACATTCATTTTTAGTTGATAAGGAGTGTCTGCTGTACAAGTCCCTTTAAAAAAAAGATTACTGTAGAAACAATAACATATTACAAGTCCGATAACATAGTAATAGTGCTATAGCTGATGTTAGAGCTGGAACTACTGTAATCATTGGCAAATAAGCAGAATAACATCTGCAACAAAGATGTCGCTGCTCATCATGTTGGCACATCACCCTGGCATGCACTATTTTTGTATAAGCACATGGTCTGTCCTTTGTTATTCCTAACATGATGAAGTTACATGTGTTAACTTAGCATGTAATTTCTGTAAAGCACACCAAAGTTCCAGCCATTAAAAACGAAAGGTCCAATGCAACTGGCAACTCAAACCTATGCCTTTCCTCTATGCCTTGTTTTTAGTTTTGGAATGCAAAATTATGCAAAAATCGAATACTGTGTTTTGACATGGTATTATCTAAGTAGGTGACTATATATTTCAACCTGTAATTCATGAAAAACATCACCAAAGTACAGATGGTACTCAACTAGAAGGTTTTTGCCACCGTGGGTACTGCCGCAACATGCCTTTGCTGCTCTTGACTGCTAAATGGTGCTATAACCACAGATTTTCATTTTCACAGCTCATTTTTGCAAAGTAAATTTCAACCGTGCCGTGCCAAAGGGCTAGATTTGATGGTTTCAGTCAGTGGTGAATACAAGAAATACACAAACTGTAAATTAAAAAGAAATCATATGAACAGAACCAAATTTATTGCTCAAAAGCCCATGTAAACATTTGTTTAATTTTATTCAGGCCATTGAAAATACATGAACAAATCACATTGGATGTACGAAAACAAATTATGTTAATGTAACTCAGTTCAATCACATGGAACCGATGTATGCATTTGAATTAAAGTAATGAATTAATATTTCCTTATCATATATCAATATTTTCTCTTTTAGCATTGCCTACAAGAAAACATTAAATGTATGATGCTGACACAACACACACACGCACACTCTTTGTCACACACGTCTTTGTTTTTATACTGTTTGATATTTGAATTGTACACATTCTTTAACATGTTGGCTACACTTCAAATTATTATTATTTTGGTCTAACTTATGTGACACATTTATAATGCATATATCATGCTTATATCACATCAGGGTAATTATAACTGCAAACATAAATGTCGCAGATTTCCCCTTGCACTGTGTGCCGAAGTATTCAGCGTGCATGAACTGCTCAAAATCTTTTGACACGTGTGTTTTGTTTTGGCTTCTGTCCTATCTCCACCCTGTCATCATTCAACTGTTTATGTTTTACGTTTGATTACGTTAATTATTTAAACCCTTCAACCCTTCAAACCCTTCATGGGGTTTAAATAATTAATGTAATAAAAGGTAAAACATAAACAGCTGAATGATGTTTGTTTTAACGGTACAAAACGAGCACAAATGAATGGTGCCAATTTGGATGATTTGAGCAACATGGCGTGGAGAGTGACTTCACACAGCCAAAATAATTATTCTTAATAACTCAGACCCCAAACCAGTACAAATGTTAATTTTTGTGGCACAAATCAGCACACGCATAGCATAATCGAATGGGATAGTTTTGGTGATTATTCATTTCATAGGGTGCCAACTTCACAGAGATGTTTTTTTTCATTTGTTTCGTTCGAGTACATTGTTCTAATAAACTTTGAAAATAATGACATGAAATCCATCACTGCTAGATTTTTGTTTGACAAAATAACAAAAAGAACATAATAATTTTACAATTTTATTACTATTAAATAGAGATGCACCGATGTATTGACTGATAATTGGTATCGGCCGATAAAGGCTATTTTTCCTGCTTTCAGCTATCGGCTGATAGTTTAAAAACATCCGATGATCAGGGTCAATTATATCCTGTCAATCAAAAGAGGGCAAGAAAACATATCCAATTCGTGTATAGATGATGTCTCTTGTGTGGAATGATGACAAAGCTGCAGTTTGTAAACTCAAGAAATTTAGTATGGGTGCATCTCTAGTATTAATTTATTCCGTTATATCCCCATGTCACACATCCAGATATTGCAAGCAGTCCATTTTCGCCACCTG